>NC_045968.1:11400759-11495759 GCF_010909765.2 Amblyraja radiata | reverse complement strand
AATAGTCTGATGGCTGTAGGGAAGAAGCTGTTCCTGAACTTGGATGTTGCAGATTTCAGGCTCCTGTACCTTCTACCTGATGGCAGCGGAGAGACGAGTGAGTGGCCAGGATGGTGTGGATCCTTGATGATGTTGGCAGCCTTTTTGAGGCAGCGGCTGTGATAGATCCCCTCGATGGTGGGGAGGTCAGAGCCGATGATGGACTGGGCAGCGGTCACAACTTTTTGCAGCCTTTTCCGCTCCTGGACGCTCAAGTTGCCGTACCAAGCCACGATGCAACCAGTCATCATGCTCTCAACTGTGCACCTGTAGAGATTCGAGAGCGTCCTCCTTGACATACCGACTCTCCATAATCTTCTCAGGAAGTAGACGGACTGATGTGCCTTCTTTATGATTGCATCAGTGTTCTGGGACCAGGAGAGATCTTCAGAAATATGTACACCCAGGAATGTGAAGTTCTTGACCCTATCCACCATCGGCCCGTTTATATAAACAGGACTGTGTGTCCCCATCCTACCCCTTCCAAAGTCCACAATCAGTTCCTTGGGTTTGCTGGTGTTGAGAGCCAGGTTGTTGTGCTGGCACCATTTGGTCAATTGGTTGATCTCACTTCTATGCTCTGACTCGTCCCCATCAGTGATACGTCCGACAACAGTGGTGTCATCGGCGAACTTGATGATGGTGTTCGCATTATGTCCGGCTACGCAGTCATGAGTATAGAGTAAGTACAGCAGGGGGCTGAGCATGCAGCCTTGAGGTGCTCCAGTACTGATTATAAGTTTGTAGCTTTTTTGGTTATGCCTCTACACCTGAACTCTACGTTTAAGAGAATTAAGAACACCCTTTTTAGCCAGAGGGTGGTGAATCTGTGGAATTATTTGCTGTGGAGGACAAGTCAGTGGATATTTTTAAGGCAGAGATAGATAGATTCTTGATTAGTACGGGTGTCAGAGGTTGCGGGGAGAAGGCAGGAGAATGAGGTTAGGAGGGAGAGTTAGATCAGCCATGATTGAATGGCGGAGTAGACTTGATGGGCCGAATGGCCTAATTCTATTCCTATTCCTTATGACCTTATAACAAGTCATCAAAGATGGCTGCAAGATGAATAGGATGCAAGTGCTTTTAGAATACTTTTGATTTGCTTTTAGAATACTTCTTATAATACACTTTACTTTTTAAAGTAATGGCCTTTTGTTCCCATTCACCCCATCTTCACGCTGCCTGGGATAAACAGGCAATAATAATCAAAGACTTGTCCTACTTGTCCTACTTGTCCTACTAATACTTGAGTATTAGAAAGGCGCTATATAAATCCCATCCATTATTACCCCCTGCCCGCTCCCATCTGGCAGACGACACTGAAGCTTAAAAGCCCGCACCACCAGACTCAGGAACAACTTCCTCCCCTCTGTTATCAGGCTGCTGAGCGGGCTTTCCATACGCCAGGGTACTGTCTGATTCACCTCCACCCCGTTGTGGACATTGGACTTTGCCTCCGCAACTTGTGCGCTACAATGCTGAGAACTATATTCTGCAGATAGGCACAAAATGGCAGAGTAACACAGTGGGACAGGCAGCATCTCTGGCGAGAAGGAACGGGTGACGTTTCAGGATGAGACCCTTCCTCAGAAGGGTCCTCAGTCTGAAGAAGGATCGCAACCTGAAACTTCACCTATTCCTTCTCTCCACAGATGCTGCCTGTCCTGCTGAGTTCCTCCAGCATTTTGCGTCTGTCTTCAGTGTAAACCAGCATCTGCAGTTCCTTCCTACACATACTAACCATATTCTGCACTCTGTACCTTCCCCTTTGCTCTACCCATTGTACTTGAGTTTAGTTTGATTGTATTTATGTCTAGCATTATCTGCTTTGAATGGATAACATGCAAAACAAAGATTTTCAATGTACCTCGGTACATGTGAAAATAATAAACCTAAAATCTAAAACTTAAACCTAAAACCGAGAAATGAAGGCATTGTCAACTTGAAACTATTGAAATTATATTGGATTCACGTCACCTCAGCTTAAGAAAATTAGATTAGAGATGCAACTGAACAGGCAACTGAACCATCCTACCACAACTAGAGAGCAGTGCTGAACTAGTATCTTACCTCACTGGTGACCCTTGGACTATCCTTGATCGGACTTTGCTGGCTTTACCTTGCACTAAACGTCATTCCCTCATCATGTATCCGTGCACTGTAAGTGGCTGGATTGTAATCATGTATTGTCTTTCCGCTGACTGGTTAGTGCGCAACAAAAGCTTTTCACTGTGACAATAATAAACTATAATAATAAATAAAGATATAAAATAAGATAATATATAAATAAAATAAAAAACTAAACTAAAGATGCAAAAAAAAAAGCAAAAAAAAGAAAAAAGTAAAGAGCAGTCACGATGGCACTTGAGGATAGAGTTGCTGTCTTACAGCGCTTGTAGCGCAGGAGACCCGGGTTTGATCCTGACTACGGGCGCTGTTTGTACGTTCTCCCCGTGACCGCGTGGGTTTTCACCGAGAACTTTGGTTTCCTCCCACACTCCAAAGACGTACAGGTTTGTAGGTTAATTGGCTTGCTACAGATGTCGATTGTCCCTAGTGTGTGTAGGATAGTGTTAGTGTGCGTGGACTCGGTGGGCCGAAGGTCCTGTTTCCACGCTGTATCTCTAAACTAAAAACTTAACTAAACTAAACAAGGCTGAAATTGAAACTGAACAGGCACTAATTATACTTATTTTCATAGGTTCGCAAACTTGTTGACGCTAAACCAGTTAAGGCGCTGTTGCATCAAAAGTGGAATTCATTTGGCTACAAGTATTTTCTCATCTGGATGTTCTCTTACATTATATACATCATTATATTCACCGTCTCCAGCTTATATCGGCCGCTGAAGCCCATTCCGCCAGGGTTATCTGACAACCTTACTATTAGGACACAGAAGACGTTGGCCGTAAGTATGATTTGTTATTTGGAGAGTCGAGATACCGCAGATGCCGAAATTTGGGGTCAAACCAATCTGCCAGAAGAACTCAAGATAGACACAAACTGCTGGAGTAACTCAGCGGGACAGGCAGCATCTCTGGACTGGAGAGAAGGAATGGGTTGAGACAATAGACAATAGGTGCAGGAGTAGGCCATTCGATCCTTCGAGCCAGCACCGCCATTCAATGTGATCAAGGCTGATCATCCCCAATCAGTACCCCGTTCCTGCCTTCTCCCCATATCCCCTGACTCCGCTATCTTTAAGAGCCCTATCTAGCTCTCTCTTGAAAGTATCCAGAGAACCAGCCTCCACCTCCCTCTGAGGCAGAGAATTCCACAGACTCACAACTCTCTGTGTTAAAAAGTGTTTCTTCGTCTCCGTTCTAAATGGCTTACCCCTTCTTAAATAACCCTTCTTCAGACTTCACATTATATCAGTCTATGACTCTAAGTTTGCAGGAAATAAATATTGAATGATTTTGTTATCCCTTTCCCCAAAGAATCTATGGGGGATAAATGTTAAAACTGTGGAGATCTTTTATCACAGTTCTGAATATTTTAATATTGCCATCGTGTTCGAAAATCGGACAGAGCCAGCTGAGACACAAGGAACTGCAGAATCTGGTTTATCAAAACAAAGACACAAAGCGCTGGAGTTACTCAGTGGGACAGGCAGCATCCCTGGAGAGAAGGAACAGGTTGTGACTCTTCTTCAGACTTGAGAGTCATGGAAAAAGGGACACTAGAGGTATGTGGCAGGGTAAGGTGTGAAAAGGGCAGATCAAAGCAGGCGACAGTCAAGGAAATGTAGAATAGTTCATTGTTGGCTGGGAGGAAGGTGACAACGAGGCGGATATTTCAGAAAAATGAATCAGGAGGACAGTGAAATTAGGGTGTCGGAGGGACGGAGAGAATCAGTGGGTGAAGCTTGAGGAGGTGCGAATGAACCTTCGCCTCACCTGCAAGGCCAAACAGCACCTGGTTTAATGGTGCTTTGCTGTCACATGTGCGAAGCACAAACACACAGTGAAACTCTCTCAATAGACAATAGACAATAGGTGCAGGAGTCAGCCATTTGGCCCTTCGAACCAGCACCGTCATTCAATGTGATCATGGCTGAGCATCCCCAATCAGTACCCCGTTCCTGCCTTCTCCCCATATCCCCTGACTCCGCTATTTTTAAGAGCCCTATCTAGCTCTCTCTTGAAAGCATCCAGAGAACCTGCCTCCACCGCCCTCTGAGGCAGAGAATTCCACAGACTCACCACTCTCTGTGAGAAAAAGTGTTTCCTAGTCTCTGTTCTAAATGGCTTACTCCATATTCTTAAATTTACTCTCCTTACTAAACAGTCCAGTCGAGGATCGCCGTACCACCCCCGATTAGCAAATTGTTCAGAAATACAATTGATCACAGTTCTGAATATTTGAATATAATCATCTTGTTCGAAAATCAGACCGAGCCAGCTGAGACACAAGGAACTGCAGATTCTGGTTTACAATAAAAACCCACACAAAGTGCTGGAGTAACTCAATGGGTCAGACAGCATCTCTGGGTAACATGGATAGGCGATATTTCATTTTGTTTTGGATCTGAAGAAAGATCCCAGCCTGAAACATTGCTTATCCATCTTCTCCAGAAATGCTGCCTGACCCGCTGAGTTACTCCAGCACATGTGGCTAATATTGTGGAGGGTGTTATTTTCCTTTGAAAGGTCTATTGGAAGGTGCATGATCCCTTTGGACCAGTTGGAACAAACCTATCTGGATAGTGACTTGTTCATGCCAAATATTACAACTGATGAAGCATAATTTTGTTCGAAGCAAAACATATTTGTAATGGTAATGGTAATGCATGTTCCCTCTGCAGCTGAAATGAATCGGCTTTGCGTACATAAGAATGACATGGCTGAATATATTTGAAGATGACACAAAGTCTTCAGACAATTAAGTAAAAAAACAGACTGAAGAAGGGTCTCGACCCGAAGCATCACCCATTCCTTCTCTCCAGAGATGCTGCCTGTCCAGCTGAGTTACTCCAGCATTTTGTGTCTATCATCGGTGTAAACCAGCATCTGCAGTTGTATTTGCATTTTCCCCTGTATTATTCTTGAGGTGAACTTCCAGATGCAATTCTAAATCTTCTTCCTCGTGTCCGGCCATCTTCTTTATCACGTCTGTCCGGTCGGTCAGTGACGGTTGACGGTCGGTGGTTGCAGAATTGGCTGCTTCAGTCAGTCACTGTGGTACAGTTTCTGTCGTCAGCATTGCCCGCGATGCGCCACGTGGAGGCTTCTGCTTGCATCCCGCAATTCTAAATGCACCAATGCCAAGCATTATACGAGTTATGTTTTAGTAATTTTGTATGCAATAGTTGTTTCCCTTTGCAATAACCCAGATCCTTTATTAAGTGAATTATTTTAGGAATCCTATCAGACAAAAGAAGACTTCTTGAGACTTGTCGGTGAATTAACTACCATCATTGGAGCATTGGTAATACTGATCAGTGAGGTGAGTCACAGACCTTTAAGTTGTTAAAGAGCATCAGAACATAAGACACAGAGTCTCTTGCCCAGAGTAGGGAACCAAAATCAAGAACTTAAGCACATAGGTTTAAGGTGAGGGAGGGGGGGAGGAAGATATAGGTATAGATATAGGATATAGGTATATACATAGAAAATAGGTGCAGGAGGAGACCATTCGGCCCTTCGAGCCAACACCGCAAATGCATATATACAGTATATACACACACACATGTATATATATACTGAACTTTTTTTTTTTTGTTTGTTTATTCATGATCTTATAGAGAGGTACAAAATCATGAGAGGAATAGATCGGGTAGACGCACTGAATCTCTTGCCCAGCGTAGAGGAATCGAGTACCAAAAGACATATGCTTAAGTTGAGGGTGGGGGAAATATTTAATAGGAACCTGAGGGGGTAACATTTGTACACAAATGGCAGTGGGTGTATGGAACGAGCTGCTGGAGGAGGTAGTTGAGGCAGGTACTATCATAACATTTATTAGACATTTGGACAAGTGCACTGAGAGGGCAGGTTGAGAGGGATATGGGCCGGTGGGACTAATGTAGAAGGGGCATGTTGGCCGGTGTGGGCAGGTTGGGTCGAAGGGCCTGTTTCCACGTTAGATGACGCTATGATACTATGACATCGGAGCAGAATTTGGTCATTCTTGTTGAGCAGTTAAATATACTGAGATATAGTTTTTTTTTATCATGCACTATATCGTAGAGATTGCTAACATGCTACTTCAGCTCACTGAGTCTGTGGCCACCACCCAGTGGCCATTTGTTCTAAACTCACTTTGTTCAACCCGCATTTCCTGAACATCCCCCCAAATTCCATGCCCTCCACACCAAGTGGTGGCCAATTAACATACCAACCTGTGCATCTTGGGGAAGTGGGATGAAACTGGAGCACCCGGAGAAAATCCACAGGTAGAGCATGCAAACTCCACACAGGCAGCACCAGAGGTTAGGATTGAACCTGGGTTACTGGTACCGTGAGGCACCAGCACCACCAGCTGCACACCACCACGAGAACAGCGACTATAAATCTACAATTACACACCTCCAGATTCAGGGACAGATTCTTCCCAGCTGTTATCAGGCAACTGAATCATCCTACCACAACCAGAACTACAACTACCACTTCAGTGAGCCTTGGACTATCCTTGATCGGACTTTGCTGGCTTTACCTTGCACTAAACGTCATTCCCTTATCATGTAAATGGCTCGATTGCAATCATGTATTGTCTTTCCACTGAATGGTTAGCACGCAACAAAAGCTTTTCACTGTACCTCGGTACACGTGACAATAAACTAGAGGAAGGAAACAAAAAGGAAAAACATCACATGTTATTTATAGTTTTATGTGCAGGATAGATTGAAAGTTAGGACACGGAATCAAGGGATATGGGGGAAAAGCAGGAACGGGGTAATAATAATAATAATGATGGATGGGATTTATATAGCGCCTTTCTAATACTCAAGGCGCTTTACATCGCATTATTCATTCACTCCTCAGTCACACTCGGTGGTGGTAAGCTACTTCTGTAGCCACAGCTGCCCTGGGGCAGACCGACGGAAGCGTGGCTGCCAATCTGCGCCTACGGCCCCTCCGACCACCACCAATCACTCACACACATCCACACACATTCACACACAGGCAAAGGTGGGTGAAGTGTCTTGCCCAAGGACACAACGACAGTATGCACTCCAAGTGGGATTCGAACCGGCTACCTTCCGGTTGATCAGCCATGATCATATTGAATGGTGGTGCTGACTTGAAGGGCCTGCATGTTTCTATGTTTCTATGAAGTAGTATAATTATAAGATGTAAGATCCATTGACGGTTTCAATAGCTTCATTTGAGCTTGTTTCCTTCTTAAGAGAACATGTTCTTCAACATTTATGTTATTTGCAGATCCCTTATCTGTATAGGATTGGTCCAAGGAATTATTTAGGGAATACTTCAATAGGAGGGCCTTTTCCATTACTCTTGTAAGTATAATGACCTAATTTTACACTTCTTGCGAATGAAACATAAATAAACCAAAGGAATAGTTAGATCTCAAGCCAGGTGTTGAGTAGCCAGGTTGTTGGCTCTGCGTCAATGTCTGCCAGACCCTGAGCTTCATTTGGTGGGTGGTAGAGCGGGCACCCAGAGATGACATGGTTGGCTGTCTGTTGTTCTGCTCCGTATTCACAGGCTGGGCTCTGGCGGAGCCCCCATCTCCACATGCTGGCATTGTAACGCCCAACTCCAGTACCAAGTCTGTTGAGCTTCACCCATGCTCCTCTGGGGAGGTCAGACCCTGGGCAGCCTCTATCTGGTGAAGACCACTAGTCTAATCACAACACATACGCACTCACATGCACACACAGCTTCTTCCCCTTTGCTCTACCTATTGTATTTGAGTTTGACTTGATTGTGTTTATGTATGGTATTTCTGATCGGGTTGGATAGCAAGCAAAACAAATCTTTTCACTGTACCTCAGTACACTTGACAATATGTTATCAGATTTTGGAATGGTTCTTCCAAAAGCTAACGTCCGATTCACCTCTACCCCATTGTGGACATTGGACTTTGTCCCTGGAAGTTTTACAACTATATTCTGCACTCTGTACTTTTTCCTGGATTTTTGACTTCAGAAATCTATCCTGAAGTGTGTGAACCAGTCACCTGTAATCCAGCCTTTCCTGCTATGTAATTTTATTTTTAGCGTGGAATATTCAGCCCACTGAGCCCACCCCGACCACACTAGTTCTATGTTATCCCACTGTCTCATCCACTCCGCCCGCCCGCCCGCACACACCAGGGGCAATTAACCTACAAACCCAAAGTAACCTACAAACCCGCACGCCTTTGGGATGTGGGAGGAAACCGGCCGGAGCTCCAGGAGGAATCCCGCGGGGTCACAGGAAGAACGTGTAAACTCCACACAGACAGCGCCCAAGACCTGGGTCGTACCTGGGACTCTGGCGGTGTGGGGGTGCTGTTCTACCACTGTGGTGCCCTGTTTATGTAAAACCGATGCATGACTCACTCTCCTGTATCGAGCGTGATGAGTTGTAATGTTGTTCCAGGGTCTGTTATTCACTTCTGATTGCCGTGGCAGTAATCATGAGGATTCTCGGCAACGTAGAGGAAGCTGTTCCTATTTCCCTGGCTCTGATCATCGGCTGGTGCAACACCATCTATTTTGCCCGTGGATTTAAGATGCTTGGGCAATTTTCCATTATGATCCAAAAGGTAGGAAAGCCAAGCAGACTAATTTGGCAGAGATGAAAAAAAATTGGAATATTTTGAAATAATTGTCTCCACCGAGCAGCATTTTCACCGGTGGCGGGTTTAAATTGACGCCTCTTCCTGAGCTCTGTATATTCCACACTCTGTACATTCCCCTGTGCTCTAAGATAGGCACAAAATCCTGGAGTAACTCAGCGGGATGGGCAGCATCTTGGGAAAGAAGGAATGGGTGACGTTTCGGGCTGAGACCCTTCTTCAGACTGATATTATGGGAGAGGGAGATATATAGATAAGGAAGTGTAAGGTGGTCTCCATTCCCTTTGTCCTGTTTTCACACCTTACACTTCCTTATCTATGTATCTTCCTCTCCCTTGACATCAGTCTGAAGAAGGGTCTCGACACAAATCGTCACCCATTCCTTCTCTCTGGAGATGCTGCCTGTCCCGCTGAGTTACTCCAGCATTTTGTGCCTATCTTCGGTGTAAACCAGCATCTGCAGTTCCTTCCTACACATTACCCTTTGCTCTACCGATTGCACTTGAGTTTGAACTGATTGTATCTGTGTAAGGCATATCTGCTCTGTACGGATAGCGTGCAAAGCCAAGCCTTCCACTGTACCCCAGTACATGTGACTGTAATAAACCTAAGCTTAAACCAATCCCAAATCATTTTCAATAATATCATCTACCTTCTCATATAAAGTTACAAGAAGCATAGATAGTCACTATCACCCTGTGAAAGAATCTTGTCACCGTGTGAAAGGGAAGTGTCGGAAGGAACTGCACCGAAGATAGGCACAAAATGCTGGAGTAACTCAGCGGGACAGGCAGCATTTCTGGAGAGAAGGAATGGGTGACG
Organism: Amblyraja radiata; assembly: GCF_010909765.2. NCBI lineage: Eukaryota > Metazoa > Chordata > Chondrichthyes > Rajiformes > Rajidae > Amblyraja > Amblyraja radiata. The sequence continues at coordinate 11,486,150 of NC_045968.1, read as the reverse complement.
TTTTGCGTCAAGACCCTTCTTCAGACTGATGTCAAGGGAGAGGGAGATACATAGATAAGGAAGTGCAAGGTGTGAAAACAGGACAAAGGGAATGGAGATCACCTAATGCCCCTGTCCCACTTTGGAAACCTGAACGGAAACCTCTGGAGACTTTTTGCCCCACCCAAGGTTTCCGTGCGGTTCCCGGAGGTTTTTGTCAGTCTCCCTACCTGCTACCACTACCTGCAACCTCCGGCAACCACCGGCAACCTCCGGGAACCGCACGGAAACCTTGGGTGGGGCGCAAAGTCTCCAGAGATTTCCGTTCAGGTTTCGTAAGTGGGACAAGGGGCATTACTCTCCTTATCTATGTGTCTCCCTCTCCTGTGACATCAGCCTGAAGAAGGGTCTCGACCCGAATCGTCACCTATTCCTTCTCTCCCGAGATGCTGCCCATCCCGCTGAGTTACTCCGGCATTTGGTGTCTATCTTCAGTTTAAATCAGCATCTGCTGTTCCTTCCTCTACATGGAACAGTACAGCACAGGATCAGGCCCTTCGGCCCACAATGTCTGTGCTGAACATGATGCCAGGATCAACTCTAATTCCCTGCACCTGATCAATATCCTGCCATTCCCTGCATATCCATGTGCTTATCCTTGTAAAGCCTCTTAAACACCACTATCGTATCTGCCTCCAACACCACCCCTGGCAGCGAGTTCCAGTCATTTGCCACCCTCTGTGTAAAGAAAAAAGGCTACGTATACCTGCTTTAAACTTTGCCCATCTCACCTTGAACGTATGCCTTCAAGTCTTTGATTTTTTTTTCTATTAATGCTTTGTTATTCCTTCACAGATCATTTTTGGTGATTTTATGCAATGGTGCTGTCTGGTGCTCATCTGTATCACGGGATTCACCTCCGGTATGTGTTTCACATTGACACGTTAAGTACAACATTCAGTCGACTACCTGGTAGGAAGGAACAGCAGCTGCTGGTTTATACTGGAGATGGGCACAAAATGCTGGAGTAATTCAGTGGGGGCAGGCAGCATCTCTGGAGAGAAGGATTGGGTGACGTTTCGGGTCTGAAGGCAGGTCTCGACTCGAAACGTCACCCATTTACGATATGAGACGATACGATACGATGGAACATTAATGATCCCAGGAGGGAAATTGATCTGCCAACAGTCATAAAACACAAAATACATGAAACGTGATATTAAAGTAACGAGTGGAAAGGATTGGGGAGGAAGGAGGGGGAGGGGGGTGGAGTCAGTCTATCCAGATCTATCCTTCCATCCGGAGAAGCTTCCTGTCCCGCTGAGTTACTCCAGCATTTTGTGTCTATCTTTTAGTTGATACATATTGGTTATCAATGAACTGATGGGCGGTCATGGTGGCACAGCGGAAGAGTTACTGCCCTACAGCGAATGCAGCTCCGGTGACCCGGGATCGATCCCGATTATGGCTGCTATCAGTACAGAGTCTGTACGTTCTCCCCGTGACCTGCGTGGGTTTTCTCCAAGATCTTCGGTTTCCTCCCACACTCCAAAGACGTACAGGTTTATAGGTTAATTGACTTGGTATAAATGTAAATTGTCCCTAGTGTGTGCAGGATGGTGTTCATGTACGGAGATCGCTGGTCGGTGCGGACTCGGTGGGCCAAAGGGCCTGTTTCCGCGCTGTATCTCTAAACTAAACTAAACTAAACTAAAGTAAACAGCAAATTCTGAACCTTTGAGTTCCAATTTTAGAAGAGTCCTTGATATGGATCTAGTGTAGTTTAGGTTAGAGATACAGCGGGGGAACAGGCCCTTCGGCCTGCCGAGTCCGCGATGACCAGCGATCCCCGTAAAAACATACACGTCCTTTGAGTGTGGGAGGAAACCGGAGCACGTGGGCACGGGGAGAATGTACACACTCTGTACACACGGCACCTGTAGTCAGGATCGAACCCGGTTCTCTGGCGCTGTAAGGCAGCTACTCTACCGCTGCGCCACTGTGCCGCCCCATGAGTGTGTTAAAATTGCATGGTTATTGGAGATGCAAATATAATAACATCCCTCATGGAGAATGTAGCAGCATGTACAATTACCATAGAGACAAGGAACTGCAGATGCTGGTTTGCAAAATAAAACATAGAGTGCTGGAGTAACTCAGCGGGTCAGGCAGCATCTCAGGAGAACATGGATAGGTGATGTTTGGGTTGGGACCTTTCTACAGTTACTTATCCATAATCACCAGAGATGCTGCCTGAGCCGCTGAGCTGCTCCAGAACTTTGTGTCACCTTTTGTACAATCAACGTCCGTGACTCTTTTCCCTTTTATTTTGCAGCTTTTTATATTATGTTTCAGACTCTGGATTTGAGAAATTATCCGTACTTCAGGGACTTTTCGATGACCATGTACACCACAGTTGAGTTGATGATGGGCCTGATAGATCTCCCAGTTCCGTATGACAAGCCAACTCCCAGTATCATATACGTTGGCTACGTCTTGTACATGATCTTTGTCTATCTTCTGCTCTTAAACCTGTTGATCGCAATGATGGACGATACATACTGGAGAATTGCATATGAAAGGGAGGAACTGTGGAAAGTGCAAGTAAGCGTTGTGGTTTTAAATTTACTTTATATACTATACAAGATAATTAATATCTTAAACTAACCGTTGTATCCTTTAGGGTTATGATTACGGTCTCAACCTGAAACATCAGCAGGAGTAGAGAGGTTCTTCTGCAGTTGTATAGGGCTCTGGTGAGACCACATCTGGAATATAGTGTACAGTTTTGGTCTCCTAATTTGAGGAAGGGCATCCTTGCGATTGAGGCAGTGCAGCGTAGGTTCACGAGATTGATCCCTGGGATGGCGGGACTGTCATATGAGGAAAGATTGAAAAGACTAGGCTTGTATTCACTGGAGTTTAGAAGGATGAGGGTGGATCTTATAGAAACATATACATTTATAAAAGGACTGGACAAGCTAGATGCAGGAAAAATGTTCCCAATGTTGGGCAAGTCCAGAACCAGGGGCCACAGTCTTAGAATAAAGGGGAGGTCATTTAAAACTGAGGAGAGAAAAAACTTTTTCACCCAGAGAGTTGTGAATTTATGAAATTCCCTGCCACAGAGGGCAGTGGAGGCCAAATCACTGGATGGATTTAAGAGAGAGTTAGATAGAGCTCCAGGGGCTGGTGGAGTCAAGGGATATGGGGAGAAGACAGGCACGGGTTATTGATAGGGGACGATCAGCCATGATCACAATGAATGGCGGTGCTGGCATGAAGGGCCAAATGGCCTCCTCCTGCAGCTATTTTCTATGTTTCTATGTCACCCATTCCTTCTCTCCAGAGACGCTGCCTGTCCCGCTGAGTTACTCCAGCATTTTGTGTCTATCTTGAGTTCTTCTGGCAGATTGGTTTGACTCCAAATGTCAGCATCTGCGGTATCTGGACTCTCCAGATAAAAAGTTATATGTATATTATAAGATGTTTGTACTTATGGCCAAAGTTTTCTGTGTCCTAATAGTGAGGTTGTCAGGTAACCCTGGCGGAATTGTGCACTGTGGGCGGCTTGATGGTGTTCACGTCTAGTCTTTCCGCTGACTGAACTGAACGCAAACAAACGCTTCTCGCTGTACGCGTCAGTGCACGTGACAATAATAAACTAAACTCAACTAGTTAGGAAAAGAGCGTCAGATGCTGGTTTACACCGAAGATAGAGACAAAAATGCTGGAGAAACCCAGCGGGACAGGCGGCATCTCTGGAGAGAAGGAATGGGTGACGCTTCCGATCGAGAAACTGAAGAAGGGTCTCGACCCAAAGCGTCACCTATTCCTTCTCCCCAGAGATGCTGCCTGTCCCGCTGAGTTACCCCAGCTTATTGTGTCAGTCCTAATTAGGGAAAGGGCCACTCATAAAGAAGTGACCTAATTCAAAAGAGATCCTGGGACTACTCTGAGCAAGAGGCTCTGGGTGTGATCATACATCAAGGTGCAGCAGCATACAGCAATGCTCTCGCCTGCCAGGTCCTACTTAGAACACTGAGCCTTCTTCTTTTACACAGAGGGTGGTGAGTGCCTGGAACTCGCTGCCGGGGGTGGTGGTGGAGGCACATGCGACAGTGGTATTTAAGAGAATTTTGGATATGGATTATGTACAGGCAGATAGAGTTGGTCATGGCATCGAAACAGACCCTTCAGCCCAACTTGTCCATCCCACCCAAGATGCCCCCATCTGCACTAGTCCCACCTGTATGTGTTTGGCCCATATTTCTCTAAACCTTTTCTGTCCTGAAGTCAGCAGTCTGAAGAAGAGTCTCGACCCGAAATGCCCCCTATCCATGTTCACCAGGGCTGCTGCCTGACCGGTTGAGTTACTCCAGCACTTTGTGTCTTTACAAAGTGTAGAATTTAATTTTACATCAATACAGTGTTATAGTCCCGGAGACAAAATCCACCATCCACGATGAAACTGATACCACATTTGGCATTGGCCCTGAACTACTATCTACCTCATTGGTGACACTCGGACTACCCTTGATCTGACTTTACCTTGCACTAAACGTTATTCCCTTATCATGTATCTGTCTGTACACTGTAAATGGCTCAATTGTAATCATGTATTGTCTTTCCCATGACTGGTTAGCACGCAACAAAAGCTTTTCACTGTACTTCGGTACACGTGACAATAAACTAAACTACACTAAACTAAACGGGCATGGTGGATCATGATTCGTATGGCCATTTTCCAATTTATTTTATTCGATTTGTATTCAAATGTCTGAAATGGCAATAGCAAAAAAACGTGCCATGATTTTGACTTTAAATGGTTAATTCTCCTCTTACAGATCGCAGCTACGATCCTGCTTCTAGAGCGAAGGGTGCCAGTGTTTCTAAAAATCCGATCAGGAGTGCCTGGAAGATCCTTGGGCTTTGATGATAACAAGTGGTACATTGGGTAATCCAAAAACCTCACTGCAGCGTTTATCCTAACCTTTAAGGGTGTCAGGGGTTATGGGGAGAAGGCAGGAGAATGGCGTTCAGAGCGAAAGATAGAACGTAGAATTGATGGGCCGAATGGCCTAATTCTGCTCCTAGAACTTCTAACCTCATGAGCCTAGATGCTGCCAGAACTGTTAAGTTCTTCAAATGCTCTGTTTCCAAGCCCAGATTCCAACAAGGCCATTCTATGAATGACCATTGAAATCAAAATCTTGGTGCCAACTTATTACTATTAGAACCTAGAAAAGCACAGCACAGGAACAGGCCCTTCGGCCCACAAAGTCTGCGCTGAACATAGCGCCAAGTTAAACTAATCTCATCTGCCTACACATTGATTCCATTACAATGGCGGAGTAAACCTGATGGGCTGAATTGCCTAATTCTTGGCAACTTATGAGCGTTATTGATTATTTTGTGTTGTGTAAACGAGAGAGTAAACTGGATAAATGTAGAGCATGGAGTCCCAACTGTTTCCGTCCTGTTTACCCCTGGCAACTTTAATAGAGCATGTTATTTCACTTATTTATGAACAACTAATGATGAACAGATCCAGAACCAAACACAGTCAGTCAATGAGAACAAATATGTACAAATCCAGAATCAACAAATGCACCCCCTGGGTCAGCGAGATTTACCCCAGATTGGGATCCCTTGATGTAGAGGATGTAATGAATCAGATTTTCAAAAGATTTATTTGATAGGATTCAGTCGATAATGGATAATATATTCAGAGTGATATTGATTCATTAGTACGGGTGTCAGGGTTTACGGGGAGAAAGGCAGAAGCGAATGGGGTTGAGAGGGAGAGATCGATCAGCCATGATTGAATAGCGGACATAGACTCGATGGGCCGAAGGGCCTAATTCTGCTCCTATCACTTGTGAACTTATGAAAACATGGATAATTTTGTTTCCTTCACAGCAGCAGATTATGTACCTTTGATTTCTATGTCGAGGGCAAGTTAACAGGGTGGGTAACAAACAAGCTTCAGGATAGATGTAACCACTCACAGTTGCAAGTGAACAATGGGATGCCTTGCACATAAATGCTGTAACCACTATAGATGCTAACCATTTAGAATTAGATTTTTTTTTTTTTAAATGCGGAGTAGAGTTGATTACTCCTATAACTTATGAACATATGAATTCCAAATGCAAATTTCTTCTCATTAAAACCTTCTTTATTACAGGGTTGAGGAAATTCTGAGTGAAACAGTGGGGACGAAGGAGCAGGTGCCAGCGTTAGATGCACAGAAGTATTCGCATCACCTGGGCTGGGATGCAATTCGGAAAAATCTGGCAAAAATCATAAGCATGAGAGATTCATCAGAGTCCACGACATTTTAGCAGCGTTTGTGTTAAATGGATCACTACTGATGAGCCCAAAATATCTTTATCGGTTTTGTTCCCTGCACTATGGAATATGTTTCAAATGTTTAGAGGTGCAGCAATGGAAATAGAGCCTTCGGCACGCCGTGTCCACGCCGACCATCGATCTCCCGTTCGCACTAGTTCCGTGTTATCCCACTATCTCGTCCACTCCTTATGCACTTGGCCTATGAACCTACAAACCTGCACGTCTTTGGGGTGTGGGAGGAAACCGGAGCACCCGGAGGAGACCCACGCGGTCACAGGGAGAAAATACAAACTCCGTACAGACAATACCCGAGGTCAGGATCAAACCTGGGTCTCCGGCGCTGCGAGGCAGCAACTCTCAAAGGGCGGGGTGGTGCAGCGGTAGAGTTGCTGCTACACAACGCCAGAGAGCCTGGTTTGACCTTGACTGTGGGTGCTGTCTGAGGGGGATCAATTTTCAGTTTCTTGTCTGTAACCACTTACTAAAATCCACATGTTTGCATTCCGGTTTGTAGCACTCTTCACGTCCACCCATTGTTTGCTTTTGAAATGAACTGTTGTGGAGATATGTGTGGGAAGGGGCTGCAGATGCAGACTGCAGAGGTCTGAAGAAGGGTCTCGACCCGAAACGTCACCCATTCCTTCCATCCAGAGATGCTGCCTGTCCGTCCGTTGCAGAGATCTATTCTGTAGAGGAAAAGATAGACACAAAGTGCTGGAGCAACTCACCGGGTACACCAGTCACTACACAGTTTCTACACTATACAAATTCTCACGTTCACAAGTTACAGGAGTAGAATTAGGCCATTCGGCCCATCCAGTCTACTCCGCCATTCAATCATAGCCCATCTCTGCCTCCTAATCCCATTCTCCTGCCTTCCCCCCATAAGCCTCGGCAGAATCTATCTATCTCTGCCTTAAAAATATCCACAGACATTTTGAGCTGACATTTTACAGCTGCAGAACTGAAGAAGTGTCGCGATCCAAAATGTCCCCTATCTATGTTCTCCAGAGATGCTGTCTGACCCGCCGAGTTACTCCAGCACTCCAGACTATTTTTCAGCTGCCCCTCAATTATAGGTGGCTTCTCTCAACCCTCCCGTTAACAAATTTGACCCGTGTTTGCTGCCCAATTAGCTCTGATGAGATGATGAAGGACTCAACTTCAGTTTGTGTTTTATAAGGTAAATTGCCAGTCTGTTTAATAGGCTCTAGAAGAGGGGTCTGAAGAAGGTGTCTCGGCCCGAAACGTCACCCATTCCTTCTCTCCAGAGATGCTGCCTGTCCCGCTGAGTTACTCCAGTATTTTGTGTCTATAATAGGTTCAAGAGTTGTCTGTAATAGTTCAACGGTGCTTTATTGTCACATGTGCAAAATATGCAGTGAAATTATTTTTCGAGTCACCAGGACATTGGACTTCGTCTCCAAAACCGAAATGCTACAATGCTGAGAACTATGCTTAGAATAATGAAAGGCTTGGATAGAGTGGATGTGGGAAATGTTTTCAAAATTCACTCTGTATCACTTTACATTTATTTAAAAATTAAAAAAAATACACTTATGCATCTGACTTCATTTGTTGAGTGAATGCACTGTGTTTATCCCAGGAGAGGGGAATCAAGAACTCGAGGGAATCGGCTTAAGATGAGAGCGGAAATATTCAATAGGAACCTGAGGGGCAGGTTTTTCACTCAGAGGGTGGTGGATATATAGAACGAACTGCCCAGAGGAGGTAGGTACTATGGTTAAGGCAGCAGGGATAAGATGAGCTGAAAGGCGTTTCTGTGCTATACGAGTCTAATACCATTTGAAGCAATCAAACCCGCACATCTGCCCCACGCCAACCTATACAAAGTTACACCAAAGACACTTTGAATCTGGTCAGATCACCATCAATAACAGTCTTCTTGGTGTTTTTATGTTTTATTTTTTTATTTTAGAGATACAGCGCGGAAACAATTCCTTCGGCCCACCAGGTCCGCGCCGACCGACGATCCCCGCACATTAACACTACCCCCCACACACACACACACACACACGAGGGACAATTTTTTACACTTATACCAATCCTATTAACCTACAAACCTGCACGTCTTTAGAGTGTGGGAGGGAACCGAAGATCTCGGAGAAAACCCACGCTGGTCACGGGGAGAACGTACAAACTTAGTACAGACAAGCGCCCGTAGCCAGGATCGAACTTGGGCCTCTGGCGTTGACTCTGTTGGATTCTCTATTGGAGAATAATGTTCCACTTCCACGTTGGGAGGAGTTTCAAGAAACAAAGGGCGGCACAGTGGTGCAGCCGTAGAATTGATGCCTCATAGCACCAGAGACCCAGGTTCGATCCTGACTACGGATGCAGTCTGAATGGAGTTTGCACGTTCTCCCTGTGACCATATGGGTTTTCTCCAGGTGTTCCGGTCTCCTCCCACATTCCAGGTTTGTAAGTTAATTGTCTTCCGTAAATTGTCCGTTGGGTTGTAAGATAGAGCTAGTCTACGGGGTGATCATTGGTTGGTGCGGGCCCAGTGGGCCGTAGGAACTATTTCCGAGCTTTATCTCCAAATTAAAAAAAGAGGGGAAAATAAGTCAAGATTCTGGGAGAGAAAATAAGATGTACGCTCACGTGATTCCTTACCTCCTCTCACAAGCTGAGGACAGAAACATTGACCAACAAAGGTGGACCATTGTCAACAACATGGTTAGAAAATTGTGCCACCTCTTGGTTTCACTGACATCACCAGTAAACCCTGGCTAGCTAGAATATAGAACAGCACAGCACAGGACCAGGCCCTTCAGCCCACAATGTCTATGCTGGACATGATGCCAAGTTGAACTGATCTCATCTGCCTGTACATGATCCATATCCCTCCATTCCCTGCACTTCCATGTGCCTGTCTAAAAGCTTCTTAAGTGCTACTATCTTATCTGCCTCCACCACCACCACCCCAGGCAGCATCTTCCAGGCCCCCATCACTCTCTGTGTAAAAAACCTGCCCCGCAAATCTCTATTGAACTTTCACCCTCTCACCTTACAGCTATGCTCTCTAATGTTGGACATTTCCACGCTGGGAAAAAGGTTCTGACTGTCTATCCTGTCTACGCCTCTCATATCAGGCAACTGAACCATCCAAGAGAACACATTATTCCTTTTATCATGTATCTGTCCACTGTGGATGGCTCGATTGTAATTATGTATTGTCTTTCCGCTGACTGGCAACAAAAAGCTTTTTGCTGTACCTCAGTACACGTGACAATAAACTGAACTCAAACTTTGAACTTTGAACTCATAATTTCATACTTCCATCAAGTCTCTGATGCAGTTGCAACAAGTACTTCTCAAATTTGCAGAAGTCCTGAATGTATTTGCTACGAGCTATTTGCAGGTTGATCTCAGTGAATGGAATCAGTTCAGCCCTGCAGGTCTCTGTCCATCCTGGCCACAAGAAGCACGTTCAGAACTTTCCACGTGGGTTTTGGGATGCAAGAGGATGAATGAATGAATGAATGAATGAATGAATGAATGAATGAATGAATGAATGAATTAATTAATGAATACTGTATCGTAACATGTGACAACCCACAGTGAAATTCTTTACCTGCATACCCAAGGTATGTAAATAGTCACCACATAAAGGGTGCAGACAAAGTTACAAAGTACCCCCATGCTCCTCCATTGTTCTCCACCTCCCCTCCATCACGGCAGTCCTCCCACGCCAAAGGGTCCTCCTTTGTTCCCAGCAGTGTGTCCTCCAGCTCCCACATGGCCCGTCCTTGACCGCCGGCACCCTCATCGACGGCCGCGCCGACCTCATCCACGACCGCCGCACGGTCCCCTCCTGCGTCTCCCTGAGGTCTGTCTCTACCCCAGCCCCGTTCTACATTCACTCCTCGCGTGGAAACCTCTTCACAGCCCTGCCGATGACTCTACTGTCGACAGCAATCTCCCCCACTGCGATATTGTAGAAATGGAGCACGTTCACTTCAGTCACATCTCTTGCCCACAACCGTGATGCCACCGAGGCAATACTACATCTCCAAGGCAACAAGTGAGAGGCGGCCATTTTGTAGATGTTCCGCAACTCTTGGTCCCTCTCAGTATCTATCGTTAGTTTAGTTTAGTTTAGTTTAGTTTTGTCTGGTTTAATATAGTCTAGCTTAGTTTAGTTTAGTTTAGTTTAGTATAGCAGGCCCTTCGGCCCACATTGTTGGTGCTGAACATGAAGCCATGTTTAATTAATCTCCTCCATGTGATCCATACCCTTCTATTCTCTGCATATAGAGACATAGACATACAAGCAGACAATTGCTGCAGGATTAGGCCATTCGGCCCTTCGAGCCATTCAATATGATCATGGCTGATCATCCAAAATCTGTGCCCCGTTCCTGCTTTCTCTCCATATCCCTTGATTTGGAGAGAAAGATATGTTTGTAATTTTCTATCTTATAGAAACTTACAAAATTCTTAAGGCTTATAGAAACTTATAAAATTACAAAATTCTTAAGGGGTTGGACAGGCTAGATGCAGGAAGATTGTTCCCGATGTTGGGGAAGTCCAGGACAAGTGGTCACAGTTTAAGGATAAAGGGGAAATCTTTTAGGACTGAGATGAGCAAAACATTTTTTATACAGAGAGTGGTGAATCTCTGGAACTCTCTGCCACAGAATGTAGTTGAGGCCAGTTCATTGCCTATATTTAAGAGGGAGTTAGATGTGGCCCTTGGGGCTAAGGGGATCAGGGGGTATGGAGAGAAGGCAGGTACAGGATACTGAGTTGGATGATCAGCCATGATCATATTCGAAGGGCCGAATGGCCTACTCCTGCACCTATTTTCTATGTTTCTATGTTTCTATGATTCCGTTAGCCCTAAGAGCTAAATATCTAAAACCATTGTAAGTTCGAGCATTTTTTCGACGATAATATTGAATCATTTACAATCTTTCCCTTGTTGCAGTGATGAATCCCAGCATCCATTGTCCAAATCCGCCTCCTGTCCTCGTTAATTCGACATTTTATTATAAATGAAAACAGAAGTTGCTGGAAATACTCAGCAGGCCAGGAAATACCTGTTGTTGGAGAATCAAAAATTAATGTTTCCAGATGGTGTCTGTGAAAGGATTTTATCATAATTTGTATTGGTTCAAGAAATTAACCCAGGAATTGACATTATGATGCATCCGGCATTTTATGTTATTAATTACAATTTCCAAAACAATATTAATTTAATAATGGAATTGTGTAACTGAATGGTTTAGGTTTAAAATGTACGGCACAGTGGCACAGCGGTGGAGTTGCTGCTTTACAGAACCAGAGACCAGTGTTCGATCCTGACTACGGGCGCTTATCTGTATGGAGTTCAGTCCGTTCTCCCTGTGACCGCGTGCGTTTTCTCCAGGTGATCCGGTTTCCTCCCACACTCCAAAGATGTGTAGCTTGTTTATCTTTTAATATTTATCATTTATCTAATTTATATTTTTGATATCGGGGGTATCTACAGCAATTGAAACATGCCAGTATTAGATCAGACACACAAAAGGAAATTCTTAATATTAGCAAGACAACAACCACATGGGCCAAGATTTCTACACATTTCTCAATAATTACTGAATGGAAGGCAGAGAAACATATTCCTTTTTCTTCTACCTTCGAATTACTTAATTCAGAGAAATTAAGAGAAGGTTGGCACGATAGCACAACGGTAAAGCTGCTGCCTTACAGTGCTCCCTGCGCCAGAGACCTAGGTTCGATTCTGACCAAGGGTGCTGTCTGTACGGAGTTTGTACGCTCTCCCCATGACCGCGTGGGTTTTCCCCGAGATCTTCGGTTCCCTCCCACACTCCAAAGACGTCCAGGTTTGTAGGTTAATTGGCTTGGGTTTGTATACTTGGTATATGTGTAAAATGTCCCTAGTGTGTGTAGGCTTGAGTAAATGTGCGAGGATCGCTGGTCTGCGGGGACTCGGTGGGCCGAAGGGCCTGTTTCCGCACTGTATCTCTGAACTTAACTGAACCAAACTAAAATTCACAGCAAATTTTGGTCACTTGTGCAATAGTTTGTGCGGATATATCTTTAACCGGCTAAGTTATGGTAAATACTACACAACCTTTTCTATTTGTGTCATAATAAAAAGACAAGAGAATAAAACAGGGCCGTATTTACAGCATTCTGTTGATAGTAAAAATGAAGTCAGACAGGTACTTCTGCAGCTGCTGTAGTTCAGGTTGCTATCTTTCACTAACTGCAATGTCCTGCTCGTGGGGTAAATAATACCCTTGTAGCACCACCACAATCTCACCGACACATCTTTGATGTTGTGTAAAGTTTGTGTTATCAAAGGGTTTTATGACTTAGCCACAATAATTACCCCAGTGATTAGAGTCCCAGTGTTGTACAGCAGAGAAACAGGCCATTTGGCCCATCACATCCATGCCATTGTTCTGCCCAACTTCACCAACTACATTTGCCAGCATTTGGACAATACCCTGCCTGTTTAATGCTCTGTCTAAATGCCTCTTAAAAGTGGTAAACGTAACTAAGTCTATTAATGGTTCAATGGTCAATGCTTCAATGGTCAACAGTCAATGGTTCAATGGGTCAATGGTCAATGGTCAACAGGTCAATGGTCAATGCTTCAATGGTCAATGGTCAATGATTCAATAGTTCAATGGTTCATGGTCAATAGATCAATGGTTCAATGGTCAATGGTCAATGGTCAATGGTTCAATGGTCAATGGTCCAATGGTCAATGGTTCAAAGGTCAATGGTCAATGCTTCAATGGTCAATGATTCAATAGTTCAATGGTCCATGGTCAATAGCTCAATGCTTCAATGGTCAATGGTTCAATGGTCAACAGGTCAATGGTCAATACTTCAATGGTCAATGGTTGAATGGTCAATGGTTTCTTTATTGTCACGTGTGCCAGGTACAGGGAAATACATTTTTTGTATACAGCTCCACAAGACCATCCCCGTACATAAGCACAATCACCTTGGTCAGTACAGAATGTACAGAACCGCCCACTGAGTCTAAATGTAAGAGGTGCCATTTAGGGACCATTTTACAGTCCCAGCTGCAGCCTGCTCAACTCAGTTCATTTCCTTGCTCTGGCAGTGTATTTCCACATATTAATCACTCTCTATGTGACAGAAACCCCCCCCCCCCAACATGTTTTAATGTTTCTTACTTGTTTGGAACTTCTTCAAATGGAAAAACACTGAATTAGAGTCATAGTCACACAGCACGGAAACAGGCCCTTCAGCCCAACTCGTCCATGCCGACCAAGATGCCCCATCTAAGCTGGTCCTGTCTGTCCTCAATTGGCCCACATCTCTCAAAAATGTTCCTATCCGTGTACACATGACCTAATGACACATGATTTAGAGCCTAGATGGGCTGATGCCCATGCCACCTTGTCTCTAGGTTGGACATCACAGTGGCGCAGTGGTAGAGTTGCTGCCTCAAAGCGCCAGAGATCCAGGTTCAATTCCAACTACGGGTGCTGTCTGTGTGGCATTTGCACTTTCTCCGCGAGCTCCAATTTCCTCCCACATTTCAAAGACATTCAGGTTTGTGGGTTAATTGGCCTCTGTAAATTGCCCCACGTGTGCAGGATTCGAAAGTGGGATAACTCATTGCACTGAACGTTATTCCCTTATCACGTATCTGCACACTGTGAATAGCTCGATTGTAATGTATTTCTGCTGGCTAGTTAGCACGCAACAAAAGCTTTTCATTGTACACATGACCACGGGCAGCCACGGTGGCGCAGCGGTAGAGTTGCTGCCTCACAGCGCTTGCAGCGCCGGAGACCCGGGTTCGATCCCGACTACGGGTGCTGTCCGTACGGAGTTTGTATGTTCTCCCCGTGAGCTGCGTGGGTTTTCTCCGAGATCTTCAGTTTCCTCCCACATTCCAAAGACGTACAGGTTTGTAGGTTAATTGGCTTGGTATAAATGTAAATTGTCCCTAATGTGTGTAGGACAGTGTTAATCTGCGGGGATCACTGGTCAGTGCGGACTCGGTGGGCCGAAGGGCCTGTTTCCATGCTGTATCTCTAAGCTCAATTAAACCCAAAGGCTGGATGAAGGGGTCAGAATCCATGATTACTCCTTTTGGAAGGGACTTGGGTTACTCCTGAGGACAGATCTGCACCTTGTATTAAAATGCATGTGCAAATGAGCAGCAGAAATAGTTCCATAAATCATAAGATCATAAGTGATAGGAGTAGAATTAGGCCATTCAGCCCATCGTCTACTCTGCCATTCTGTCATAGCTGATCCATCTCTCCCTTCGAACCCCATTCTGCCTTCTCCCCATAACCTCTGACAACCGTTCTAATCAAAAATCTATCTACCACTGCCTTAAAAATATCCATTCTTGGCCTCCACAGCCTTCTGTGGCAAAGAATACAGATTCACCATCCTCTGACTAAAGAAATGTCTCCTCATCTCCTTCCTGAAAAGAACGTCCTATTGCACACCATTGATATCTGATGCACGTTACTTGCTGAAGCCAGCCGGTGGGACCTGAAACAACACTGAATGTACATAGAATGAAACATACAACTAAAAGCCACATAAGTCTCAAAGTCACCTTGTTTTTTGTGTTTTTTTGAGTTGCTTACAATTCCTGTTCAGATCAGTTTCAACAGCCTGCTGTCTTGTCAACAAGCCCATATTTTGTTGAATCTGTATAAATGATTCAAATTAATCCCATTCACAGTGTGAGCTAGGTGGCAGTCTATACCTTGACTAGTGTAGCATTATATTTTGGCGGATGCAGACAAAAGTCGGATTTTTCACAAACTGTTCAATGACAACGAGTCTAACAAACGCTCTGAATACAGGTCTAGCCACAACGGTGGTCTCGATCGACTAACTGGGCACAGCCCAGTAAACGTGCGAAACTCCGACCCCTCCCAGAGTCACGTGTTCGAGGAACCCAACCTCAGGGTTCGATTACATGCGAGCACCAGCAGGTGCCGCTAGATGCCCCCCCCGCACCCCACCCCCAGAACCCGAGGTACGGAACCCGAGTATGACCGGAATGTGTTGTTCTCGGATGCGGGGTGGGCGTAACAGTAGGGGCTGGCAAAACAGGGCCGGGAGGGCACTAAATCCGAAAAAAAGGGGCGGGCGTAACAACGGGGACCGGAGACACAAAGTCGGGAACAGGGGTGCTCAGAGAGGGCTGAACGGCCGGCGGATGACCTCTACGCCGCGGTGTAGATACGTTCACCAGGCTGTCACTGTCCACATGGACGGGCTTTAGGCGGCCAACGGAGACGAACTCCTCCCGGCCACCCACGTCCAACGTGAACATGGAGACTCCGGCCCGCAGCACTCGAAATGGCTCCTCGTAGACCCGCTGCAGTGGTGAGCGGTGAGCATCCCTGCGGAGAAAGACAGAGGCACAATTGTAACACCGCGGGCACACGCACCGCGGACGACCCACGTCTGGAAGTGGGGACAGGAGCCAACGTGCGCACCCGTTCACGAAGCTCGGCCAGCAACACTGAGGCCAAAGCCTCCTGAACACGGGCGGCAGGCAGGAAATCCCCAGGCACCCGCAAAGCCGAGCCATAAACGAGCTCGGCCGAGGAGGCAGCCAAATCCTCCTTAGGCACGGTACGAATACCCAGAAGGACCCAAGGCAGCTGGTCTACCCAGTCTTCAGCGCCAACTTAAGGTGCCGATGGAACCTTTCGACCCGTCCATTAGCCTGCGGGTGATAAGCGGTCATTTGTTGCAGCCAGGCACCGTAGAGCTGTGCCAGGGCCGTCCACAGGGAAGAGTTGTACTGGGCCCCTCCGTGGTGATGTTGGAGGGCACCCCAAACCGGGCTATCCAGTGGGTTGCCATAGCCCGGGCGCAAGCCTCGGCCGAGGTATCGGAAAGCGGGATGGCTTCCGGCCACTTCGTGAACCTGTCTACGATGGTGAGCAGGTGTGTGGCACCTCGATAATGTGGTAGGGGACCCACGAGATCCACATGCTCATGCAGGAACCTGTCCTCCGGGACAGCAAAATCCTGCACGGGAGGCCGCACACGACGTTGAACCTTGGAAGTCTGGCGCGGAATGCAGGCGCGGGCCCAAGCAGCCACCTGCTACGAGGGCGGAAGTCGCTCGTATGGACGGGTGGGATAAACCATGCGCCTCGTCGAAAACCCGCCGCCTCCAACAGACGGGAATGACCGGCCGGGCACGTCCTGTGGAGATATCACACAGGACCCGGGTATCAGCAGCGCCACAAGGTGCCTCGGCTAGCCGGAGGCGCGAGTCGGCGGTGCAGTAGTCAGCCATACTGGCATCAGCCTGCTGCGCCGCTGCCAGCTCACCATAGTCAACGCCTTGGTCGAGAGCCGAAACTGAGGGAATGGCGGGACGGGACAAGGCGTTGGCCACGACGTTAAGCTTCCCTTCTACGTGCTGAATATCAGTCGTGAATTCAGAGACATAGGCAAGGTGCTGCTGCTGCCTGGTGGACCACGGATCCGTGATTTTGGTTAGGGCGAACCTAAGAGGTTTGTGGACCGTGAAAGCGGTGAAGGCACATCCCTCAAGGAAATACCTGGAATACCTGACAGCCAGGTAGAGCGCCAGCAGTTCCCTATCGAAAGCACTGTACTTACACTCTGGAGCCCGCAGCTGCCTTCTGAAAAATACCAGCGACTGCCAATGAACTGCTCCAGAACTGCACCAACGGCAGCATCTGAAGCGTCGACGGTGAGCGCTGTAGGGGCAGACGTACTTGGGTGCACCAGCATAGTTGCATTAGCCAACACTTCCTCGAACGCCGCGCTTGCCTCGTCGGACCACACCAGGTCCCGCGGTTTGCCCGCCAGGCGCTGGAACAGTGGGCGCATGACGGCACAAAACGGTGGTAAAAATTCACCATACCGATAAACTCCTGCAGCTCTTTGACGGTCATAGGCCGGGGAAAACTGCAGAATGGCCTCTACCTTTGTGGGTAGCGGCGTGGCACCCCGTGGGGTAACCCGATGTCCCAGAATTTAAATGGAACGTAGGCCGAACTGACACAGGGATAATTACAAGGTCGTGTTCCCGTAGCCGCTGGAACAAAAGGCAAAGGTGGTTTAACATGTTTTGCCCGCAATGCGCTGGCCACCAGGATGCCGTCCAAATAAATTAAGACAAAAGGCAGGTCCCGTCCGACCTGGTCCTTAAGCCGTTGGAACGCCTGAGCGGCGTTCTGCAGGCCGAAAGGCATTCGCAGCCATTCAAACAGGCCAAACGGAGTAATGGTGGTGGTCTTGGGAATGTCATCGGGGTGGACGGGGATTTGGTTATAACCCCGGACCAGGTCCACTTTCAAGAAGAAAGTGGTGCCCTCGAGGTGCGCCGAGAAATCCTGTAAATGAGGCCCCGGGTAATGGTCTGCCGTGGTCACCTCGTTAAGGCGCCTGTAATCGCCGGATGGCCTCCACCCCCCAGATGCCTTCAGGACCATATGGAGTGGGGAGGCCCACGGACTGTCGGACCATCAGCTGGAACTCATCCCGGGCAATTCGCAACTTGTCCGGCGGCAGGCAGCGCGCCCGAGCATGCACCGTAGGGGCCCTCGGTGGGGATGTGGTGCACAATCCCGTGGCGGGGAGGTGCCCTGCTGAAACGGGGCGTCAGGAGTTCGGGGAAATCGGAAAGCAGGGCGGCGAACGGGCCCTCGACTTCGGTGACGGCATCTAGTTGCGGGACAGGTGGGGGTCGGCTGCGCGGCGCTGTGGGGCCAATGTCTGACCACGGGGCCATACGACCACCTCGCAAGTCGATGACGAGAGAGAACATGCGCAGGAAATCGGCTCCTATGTGCAGCTGGCGACATTCGCGACGATAAACTTTCACTTATACGAGCGGGAGTCGAAAGTTAGGTTAAGGGTGCGCGTACCGTACGTTCAAATGTCACTCCTGTTGACGGCCGAGAGGACCGGGCCTTTCTTACCCGCACAGGTATCACGGCCGATCGGGGGGAGAATGCTGACGGTCGCGCCGGAGTCCATCAGGAAAAGGCGGCCGGAATGGCGGTCGCGGACATAGAGGCGTTCGTTCTGGCGGATCGCGTTCGACTCCACGGACGATCGGCTGAGGCATTTCCCTGAAACGTGCAGGGCGAGCGGCAGCGTCGAGACTCCGCGCCGAAGCGGAGGTGGTAGTAGCACGAATGGCGCCTACCGCGAGTCTCGGGGCGCTGCTGCTGTACCTTGGCGGAGGTTGAGGACGTGACTTCTTCGCATAGTTGCCGGGGCGGGAGGCGAGCTAGTGCAAGCACGTGGCTGATGGCGCAGACCTCCCATCGTCCCGTCATCCACAGCTCGTCGGCTCGCTCTGTGAGCTGCTGGGGGTCATTGAAGTCTGCGCCGGCGAGTATCAGCCGGCATCATCAGGCATTTGCTCGAGGAACGCCTGCTCGAACAGCAGGCACGGGCAGTGTCCATCCACCAGCGCAAGCATCCTGGCCATCAGGGCGGACGGGCGCCGATCTCCCAGGCTGTCCATGTGCAGGCGGCACGGTCCCGTCGGCTGAGTCCGAACGTATGCAGCAGAAGGGCCTTGAGGCCGTCGTATTTGGCCGTTGCAAGCGGGTCCCGGAGGTAGTAGACGGGAGGCAGACTTCTGTGGCAGGGCTCCCACCACGTGGAAATACCTGGTCTCATCCGCTACAATATGGTGAAGATGGAACTGCGCCTGCACGTGTGCGAACCACACTTGAGGCTGATCGGGCCTAAACGGGGGCAGTCTGAGACTGACTGCGTCCTGCTGGGCACCGGCCGCACCGGCGGGAAAATAATTGTCCTGAATATTCTTCTTCGTCCAACTTGAGCTGGACGCGTCGGGGTCACCAACTTGGCGGATGCAGACAAAAGTCGGATTTTTTTAATCAAGTTTTATTCACAAAGTGTTCAACGACAACGAGTCTGACAAAGGCTCTGAATACAGGTCTAGCCACAACGGTGGTCTCGATCGACTAACTGGGCACAGCCCAGGAAACGCGCAAAAACCCGACCCCTCCCAGAGTCACAGGTTCGAGGAACCCAACCTCAGGGTTCGATTATAGGCGAACACCAGCAGGTGCCGCTACAATATTTAATATTTAAGTTACCGCAATCGTGAAATATACTGCAGGTCCTCCTCTGATTTTTCCGGCACCTTTGGTTCCCGAGCCTTTCTGGATTATCCATGTTGCCCGACCAACAGAGGTCACGGCCTCCGAGAGGCGTCCAACAGTACCGGAGTGGTGGTCGGGTTGGGAGATTTCAACCTACACGTGGTCCGCCCTGTTTCGACAAATGCAATCAACCCGGCGGGCACAATCAAATAAGATCAAATAGAACAAGTTGTCCGACAACTTTAGGCTGTGCACGCCAAACGCAAGAAGAAGAAGTAGGAGGGGTGGTTGGAGTGGACTCCTTGGGCCGAAGGGCCTGTTTCCACGCTGTATCTCTAAACTGAACTAAACTAAGCAGGGAGAATGTGCAAACTGCACACAGGCAGCACATGACGTCAGGATTGAACCCGGGTCTATGGCGCTGTGAGGCAGAGGCTCAACCAGATGCACCACTGTACTCTCCAAAATGATATCCGTGTGATGAGATATAACTTAGCGGCCACAAATATCAGACCAATCACTGCGAAGGTTAACAGAATGAAAATAAACCGATGCCTTAGGAATGTGTGGCACGGTGGCGCAGCGGTAAAGATGCTGCCTTACAGCGCTTACAACGCCAGAGGCCCGGGTTCGATCCCGACTACGGGTGCTGTCTGTCCGGAGTTTGCGCATTCTCCCAGTGGGTTTTCTCAGAGATCTTGGGTTTCCTCCCACACTCCAAAGACGTACAGGTTTGCAGGTTAAATGTAAATTGTACAACGTCTGTAGGTGTACAATGTAAATTGTCCCTTGTGTGTGTAGGATAGCGTTAGTGTGCGGGGATCACTAGCCGGTGCGGACTCGGTGGGCCCACGGGCCTGTGAACAAGCTGCATGCCTAAAACAAAAAAAACTCTCTCTCTCCCCCCCCCTCCCATCCTCCGGCATTCCAGAAAAAAACCATTGCACATATTACATCTGCAAGGCCTTTGTCATTGCACGTCGATAGGTGTAATAGTTTAACGACGAATAAGTCATGATAAATTGATACAGTGCAGTAGCTACACTCCAAACTGCAGTGGCATCTTGGGTGCAGCAAAAAGGAGGTAAACATGAGAAAAAGGGACTGTGTGTACAGTAGATACTGACAGGATGGGTCTACAAGTAAACATCTGTAAAATATAAATTGAATACTGTAACACTGTGCTGAAAATTGCTATCCAGTTTTTGGGACAATGTGGTCCGCAGTTCAGTATTCTGCTCTCTTTTTAACTTACCTGTACAACCTAAAGACGGCTATTAATAAAATATATGGAAAATATTACTGCTCCAGTGGCTTTTTTCCATTGAAGACTCACAGTCTTTGTTTTGGAAACAGACCATCTGCTGAAGTTTTACAGCTGCTTTCAGAAACAAAGTTGTATTTGCTGATGACACATCCATTTGAAACCAGCAACATGAGGAGAAAAGTAAATAAGGTCACAGTGAATACTACTTTAAAAGGTATTCCAGCTGAAGTTGAGAGCTGAGAGAAAGAATTTTAGCTCCGGGTAAAAGGTCTTCCTCCTACTCCGAAGATAGAGTTGAGCCCCTGTCCCACTTTTCCGAGTTACTCACAAATTCTCCCGAGTTTTCCCCTTGGTTCAAACTCG
Organism: Amblyraja radiata; assembly: GCF_010909765.2. NCBI lineage: Eukaryota > Metazoa > Chordata > Chondrichthyes > Rajiformes > Rajidae > Amblyraja > Amblyraja radiata. The sequence continues at coordinate 11,465,060 of NC_045968.1, read as the reverse complement.
GGGAATGCCCGTAGCGAGCCCGTAGATATTTCGTAGCGGCTCGTAATGCTAGCCGTAGGTGCTCGGGGCATCAGGTAAGTCGGGACGTTTTTTCAGCATGTTGAAAAATGTCCATGAGTAAAAAAAAATAGCCCCGAGTTCCTACGGCTGGCTATGACCGTAATTCTCCGAGTTTAAATCAAGGGGAAAATTCGGGAGAATTCGTGAGTAACTCGGGAAAATGGGACAAGGGCTTATATGGTTCAATGGTTTCTTTCCTATCATGTGCACCAAGGTACAGTGAAATTATTTTTTTGCCCACAGATCAGTAAGACCATTGCACACCGATTATGTGATACCGATCAGTCTGAAGAAGGGTTTCGGCCCGAAACGTCGCCTATTTCCTTCGCTCCATAGATGCTGCTGCACCCGCTGAGTTTCCCCAGCAATTTTGTGTACCTTCGATATTCCAGCATCTGCAGTTCCCTTTTGAACAGATTATGTGCAATAGTTTAGTTTAGTTTAGTTTAGAGATACTTCGGGCCACCGAGTCCACGCCGACCAGTGATCCCCGCACACTAACATTACTCTGCACACACTGGGGACAATTTACAATTTTACCAAGCCAATTAATCTACTGACCTGCTGGTCTTTGGAGTGTGGGTTGAAACCGAAGATCTTGGAGAAAACCCACGCTGGTCAGGGGGAGAACGTACAAACTCTGTACAGACAGCGCCCGTAGTCGGGATCGAACGTGCGTCTCTGGCGCTGTTTCGCTACCGCTGCGCCACCGTGCCAAAAAGTACATAATACATAGAGAGAGCCCACTGCAAGATTCGCACCATCTTACACCCCAAGCCATAGCCGTGGGGTCCGCCTGGCCATCTTGTGAACCATCGTCCCTCTCCATGCCCACCCACCTTCACCAGTGTGAGCCGGGGCACCTCCCGCAGCCGACCTAGAGGGTAAGACCCTCCCCCCAGGTACCGGCCCTTTGTCCAGCATCCGTCGCCATCGCCGACTCTCTGGACCTTCCCCCCCAGTTCCCCGTTTCCGAGGGCTAGCAGGGACCGGGCTCGGGCGGCTTCCCTCCCCCCGGTTATTCTTCGGGTGAGCCAGGCATGATACCTGGGAATGGCCACAGTTCACCGGGAACCCTCTGCCACGCTCTGCTCCCTGTGGCCTTCAAATCGTGTCATGGAGTCAAACGGCACAGAAACAGGCCCTCCGCTCACTGCATCCACGCCGGCAAAAAATACCCCCATCTTGTCAGATCTTCACGTGTAGGAAGGAACTGCAGGTGCTGGGTTAAATCGAAGATAGACACAAAAAGCTCGAGTAACTCAGCGGGACAGGCAGCATGTCTGGAGAGAAAGAATGGGTGACCTTTTGGGTCTGAAGACGGGTCTCAACCTGAAATATCACCCATTCCTTCTCTCCAGAGATGCTGCCTATCCCGCTGAGTTACTCCAGCATTATGTTTCTATTGTCAGATCTTCACCTTGATCGGAATATAATAAACACACTCCAAGGACACTGCACCCAGAACATGTAGTTTTTATCCTCCTCAATTCCTTTACACCTCTAAACATTCGCCCGGATTTGGCTCATGGCCCTCTAAGCCTTTCCCATCCATGAACCTGTGTCTTTTAAAAGCTTTTATACTATTTGCCACAACTACCTCCTCAGGCAGCTCGTTCCATAGACTCATCAACACCATCTGAAAAAGTTGCCCCTCAGATTCCTACTAAATCTTGCCCCTCACGCCTTAAATCTAAGGTTCTTTTCCTCGACCAAAGGATGATCAGCCATGATCACATTGAATGGCGGTGCAGGCTCAAAGGGCCGAATGGCCTACTCCTGCACCTATTGTCTATTGTCTATTGATTCAGTCTTCAGCCTTCAACCTATCTATTTCCTTCATGATTTTTGTAAGATCACCCCTCAGCCTCCTGCGCTCAAAGGAATAAAGTCCTAGCCTGCCCAACCTCTCCCTGCAGCTCAGTCCCTCGAGTCCTGGCAACATCCTCGTAAATCTTCTCTGCCCTTTTGCCATTTTAATGACGTCCTTCCTGCAGCAGGGTGATCAAAAGTGAATGCAATACTCCGAATGCGGACTCATTGATGCCTTATACAACTGTAACATATCGTCTCAACGTCTGTACTCTCTACCCCTGACCGATGAAGGCCAATGTACCAAAAACCCACTTCACCACCCAAAGTACCTGCAGCGTCACTTTCAGGGAGCTATGCACATGTACTGCCTCGATCCTACTGCTCCACAACACTCCCTGTGGCCCAACCATTCACTCTGCAGGTCCTAGTTTGACCTCCCAAGAGATGCAATATGATTCTGACTTCATTGAACCAGGGGCCCACAGTTTAAGAATAAGGGGTCTAGCCATTTGGTACGGAGATGAGGAAAAACATTTTCACACAGACAGTTGTGAATCTGTGGAATTCTCTGCCTCAGAAGGCAGTGGAGGCAAATTCTCTGCATGCTTTCATGAGAGAGTTAAGGGCCTGTCACGATTTTTTTAGGTAACTACAGGCGACTAGGCTGTCACCACATGGTCGCCTGTATGGGCGTGAGTTGTCGCATTAGTCGACCACCAAAGAGTCGTAGCGTCTTTCTGGTCGCCGCTGGATGTCCAACGTTGAAACTTTTTCCGGGACAATCGGCGACAGTGGGCCTGACGCCAATGAGCGTAGCTTGTCTTCTCCTGACGTAGGTGCTGTCGTCGTTGTCGCCAAGTTAACGTAGGTTGTCGCCAGTGCTGACTTCATTGTTTTTTGTTTTTAAAGTAATGATTCTATTTCAAATTTTATGTCGAAGGTGGGTCCAGTCACCAGTTTTTCGACGACCTGCTACGACCATGACAGTCGCCGGCAGTCACCTAAACATAGCCTAAGTGGGACAGGCCCATTAGATAGAGCTCTTAAAGATAGTGGAGTCAAGAGATATGGGGAGAAGGCAGGAACGGGTTACTGATTGTGGATGATCAGCCATGATCACAGTGAATGGTGGTGCTGGTTCGATGGGCCGAATGGCCTTCCTCCTGGAGTTCTCTTGAGATAGATAGAGCAGGCATCACCCTCTAACTGGCCAGTTTAAAATCAGAGTATTTTAATTTGAGTTGAGTTTGTTTAATTGTCATGTACCAACAACAGAATAATGAAATACTTACCTGCAGAGGCACAACAGGCCTATAAACACAATACACATAGATTATATACTGTATAATAAACACAAATTCAATAAATTATCAATCCCAATACTTGTGCAAAAAAAAAAAAACAGTCCTTAGTGTAACCACTCACAGTTTCTCAAAAGTTTATAGTTGAGGTTTGTTTTGTGTAATGTTGGGAAGAAGCTATTATTGAACCTGCATGTTACAGTTTTCAGACTCCTGTACCTTCTTCCCGATGGCAGGGGTGAAATGCGGGTGTGGCCAGGGTGGTGTGGGTCTCTGATGATCCTCAAGTCAAGTCAAGTCAAGTCGTCAAGTCAAGTCAACTTTATTTGTCACATACACATACAAGATGTGCAGTGAAATGAAAGTGGCAATGCCTGCGGATTGTGCAAAAACAACAGAACAGAATAGAATAGAACAGAATCAGTGTTAACATGTTAGAAAAAAAACAACAATTTTAGAAAGACACAACACAACAGTAAATTAGTCCCTGGTGAGATAAGAGTTTACAGTCCTGATGGCCTGTGGGAAGAAACTCCGTCTCATCCTCTCTGTTTTTACAGCATGACAGCGGAGGTGTTTGCCTGACCGTAACAGCTGGAACAGTCCGTTGCTGGGGTGGTAGGGGTCCCCCATTATGGCCTCGATCTGCACCTTTTGATGTATAGGTCCTGCAGGGGGGCGAGTGTAGTTCCCATAGTGCGTTCGACTACCTTTTTAAGGCAGCGACTCCTGTAGATCCCTTCGATGGTGGGGAGGTCAGTCCCCGTGATAGAATGGACAGTATACACCTTTTGTTGTAACTCTGCACTGTGGCCTGTAAAAATAATACTATCCTACACACCAGCGATGATTTACAATTTTTACCAAAGCTAATTAACCTACAAACCAGTACGTCTTTGGAGTGTGGGAGGAAACCGGAGCACCCAGAGAAAACCCACTCAGGTCTTGGGGGGAACGTGCAAACTACATTCAGACAGCACCCGCAATCAGGATCGAACCGGGGTCTCTGGCACTGTGAGGCAGCACTCTACCGACGCTCAATGGAAGCATGAAGATACATTAAGAAATGCTGATGCAGTGAAATGGACATGGAGACTACAGGAAGAACACAGCAGATCAGGCAGCCTCTGCGGAATGAAAATTGTTTACTATGTCAGATTGAAAACCCTTCATCGGAACTGGGAAAGAAAGAAAAGTTGATCACTTTCAGTTGCAAAGGAGAAAACCGTAATGTAATAATTACGTCACTGCACTAGTGTGCAGGAATTCTATTCACAATCAGAGAATAATTCTCCTGAGCTGGTTTTTAGCAGAGACATCTCATTGAAAGCGCTGTCCGATCAGTGCCAATCCGTGTTGTGTTGTTCTTTTGAAATAGTAATCCTATTGCTTTTTGAAAATTACTCTTAAATCTTCTTTCAGCTCACATTCAAAGTGTGCTTGTGGATCATATCAAGTCTCTGCCACGTTTTTAGTTTAGTTTAGTTTAGAGAAACAGGCCCTTCGGCCCACCGGGTCTGCTCCGACCAGCGATCCCCGCACATTAACACTATCCTACACACACTAGAGACAATTTACACTTATACCAAGCCAATTAACCTACACACCTGCACGAGTGTTAGCTGCTTTCCTGATGCAGTGTGAAGCAGATGGAGTTAATGGTGGGAAGTCTGGTCTGCGTGCTGGAAGGAACATAGCAAAGTTAATTTTATTATTTAACTGTGTGTAGTGCATGCGTGTTTTAGTGTTTCAAACGAAAACGGAACTGCAGATGCTGGGTTACAAAGGAAGACACATAAACATAGAAAACATAGAAATTAGGTGCAGGAGTAGGCCATTCGGCCCATCGAGCCTGCACCGCTATTCAATATGATCATGGCTGATCATCCAACTCAGTATCCCGTACCTGCCTTCTCTCCATACCCCCTGGTCCCCCTAGCCACAAGGGCCACATCTAACTCCCTCTTAAATATAGCCAATGAACTAGCCTCAACTACCTTCTGTGGCAGCGAATTCCAGAGATTCACCACTCTCTGTGTGAAAAATGTATTTCTCATCTCGGTCCTAAAAGACTTCCCCCTTATCCTTAAAGTGTGACCCCTTTTTCTGGACTTCCCCAACATCGGGAACAATCATCCTGCATCTAGCCTGTCCAACCCCTTAAGAATTTTGTACGTTTCTATATGATCCCCCCTCAATCTTCTAAATTCTAGCGAGTACAAGCCGAGCCTATCCAGTCTTTCTTCATATGAAAGTCCTGACATCCCAGGAATCAGTCTGTTGAACCTTCTCTGTACTCCCTCTATGGGAAGAATGTCTTTCCTCAGATTTGGAGACCAAAACTGTACGCGATAGTCCAGGCGTGGTCTCACCAAGACCCTGTACAACTGCAGTAGAACCTCCCTGCTCCTATACTCAAATCCTTTTGCTATGAATGCTCACATACCATTCGCTTTCTTCACTGCTGGAGTAACTTAGCGGGTCAGGCAGTATCTCTGGGGAACATGGAGAGGGGTGACATTTTGTGCAGAACCCTTCTGCAGACTGATTGTAGAGGGGGGAGAGAGGGAAGATGGACGGGGGGGGGGGTGCAGGACAGAGGCTGATGAGTTTGGTTGATTATGTATGAGAAGGTTTTTTTCATTTAGTTTAGAGATACAGCATGGAAACAGGCCCTTCGGCCCACCGGGTCCGCGCCGACCAGCGATCCCCGCACACTAACACTAACCTACACCCACTAGGCACAATTTTTACATTTACCAAGCCAATTAACCTACAAACCTGCATGTCTTTGGAATGTGGGAGGAAGCCGAAGATCTCGGAAAAAACCCACGCAGGTCACGGGGAGAACGTACAAACTCCGTAGTCGGGATCGAACCCGGGTCTCCGGCGCTGCATTCACTGTAAGGCAGCAACTCTACCCCTGCACCACCGTGACTGATTGGCTGATAACGGTCAGAGAGGTGAAATGATAGAAGGTGTGAGACAAAAGGATTGAAGAGCTGTGAATTGTGAAGCTAGAGGAAGGAATGTAAGTGGAGTGGAAGGGGAAGGGGAGAAATAGATGCAAGTCCAGGTGGATCGCAGGGTATAGTGGAGAGGGGGAGGAAAGAAGGGAGGAGAGGGTTTATATGTGGGATGAAGGGAGAGTGGGGGGGGGGGGGGGGGGTTGTGTAGGTACCTAAAATTGGAGAATTCAATATTCATGCCATCGGGATGTAACCTACCCAAGTGGGATATGAAATACTTCTCCTCCAGTTTGCGTGTAGCCTCACTCAAGCAATGGAGGAGGCCCAGGATAGAAAAATTATTTTAAATTTTGGTCATACTATTTTCATTTTTGAGGCGCCTGAAGTGTCCGTGAATACCAAGGACCTTGATAAGATCATAAAAGATAGGATTAGAATTAGGCCATTCGGCCCATCAAGTCTCCAGAGCCAGCACATCCTTCCTCAGATATGGTGCCCAAAATTGCTCACAATATTCCAAATGCGGCCTGACCAGCACCTTATAGAGCCTCAGCATAACATCTCTGTTTTTGTACACAAGCCCTCTCAAAATAAATGCTAGCACTGAGTTTGCTTTCTTTACTACCGATTCGACTTGCAGATTAACTTTTTGGGAATCCTGCACCAGCATTCCCAAGTCCCTTTGCACCTCCGATTTCTGGATTCTCTACCCAGTTACAAAATAACCTCCGCCTTTATTCCGACTACCAAAATGCATGACTCCACACTTTGCCACAGTATATTCCATCTGCCCACTCTCCCAGCCTGTCCAAGTCCTTCTGCAGAGTCCCTGCTTCAGTGGCAGTGAGAGTGATGACAGTGAGTTTGTTGCCGTATATCTGCTGTTGTCAAAACCATTCTACGTTGACTGGCCCAACCCCTCTGAAACACCCCTATAGCTGCTTCAAAAAGGCTGCCAGCATTATCAATGACCCACACCACCCTGGCCATGCTCTCATTCCACTCATACCTTCAGGAAAAAGGTCATAAGATCATAAGTGATAGGAGAAGAATTAGGCCATTCGGCCCATCAAGTCTACTCCGCTATTCAAGCATGGCTGATCTACCTCTCCCTCCTAACCCCATTATCCTGCCTTCTCCCCATAACCTCTGACACACGTACTAATCAAGAATCTATCTACCTCTGCCTTAAAAATATCCATTGACAGGCCCACAGCCTTCTGTGGCAATGAATTCCAAACATTCACCACCCTCTGACTAAAGAAATTCCTCCTCATCTCCTTCCTAAAGGAACGTCCTTTAATTCTGAGGCTACGGTAGTCCAAGACTCTCCCACTAGTAGAAACATCCTCTCCACATCCACTCGATCCAAGCCTGTCACAATTTGGTAAGTTTCAATGAGGTCCCCCCTCATTCTTCTAAACTCCGAGTGTAGGCCCAGAGCCATAATTCCTGTGATCATTCTTGTAAACGTCTCCAGAGCCAGCACATCCTTCCTCAAGATGGTACAGGAGCCTAAATAACCATGACCACCAGTTTCAAGAACAGCTTCTTCACAACAACCGTCGGGCTCTTGAACACTGCACAGGGGCGCCACACGACTGGCAGCCCCGCCAACAGTCTGTCTGTTTTTTCATCTTTTTTTAATTTCTAGTGCGTTTTAAAAGTCTGTGTAAATGTTCTCCAATTTGTTTTATGTGGGGGGGAGGGGGAGAGGATCGTGGGAAACCTTTCTTCAGTTTCTTGCCTTGCCGGAGATGCGATTAATTTTCAGATCGCAACTCCGGTCGCTCTGCGGCCTACCATCGCTGGAGCTGGAGGCCTCCTCAGTCTGACTTTAGGCCCCACCGCCGGGCATGGACTTGACATCTGAGTTGATCCCTTGCCTGGGATCGCTCCAACTTTACATCGGGAGCTCGCAGTCTCGGGAGAGGCCGAGTCGGGAGCTCCAACGACGCTGAGGCTCGACCAGTCCTGATGCGGGATTCGATCTCCCAGCGCGGGGGAGCTGACATCCCCCCGATGCAGGAGCTGATCGCCCCGATGTGTCAAGATCGTCTCGTCAACGGAGAGCTCGAGGCCCCCGACCGCGGGAGAGCAAAGAAGGGACGAAATTTGAACTTTTTTTTCACCTTCTATCACAGTGAGGAATGTGGAGGAGTCACTGTGGTGGATGTTTATGTTGAAATGTGATTCGTGTGTTCCATTGCTTTTTATTTGTATGACTGACTTGACAAATTAAATTCCTCATATGTTGCAAAACATACTTGGCTAATAAAGTATTATTGTGATTGTGATTGTGATCACAAACTACTATTGCAGCAGCTATGATTTCCTATGGACTGTGCTTTTGGATGTCCAGTGAACTCTGGTGTTACTCCAATGCATACCTCATATTACTGTTCTCAATTTATTGATTGATAATGATATATTTAGCTGTGTGTATTACGTTAATGGGCATGTTAAGCTGAATTAAGCATTTCATTAGACCATTCCATATACATATGACAATTAAACACTCTTCACATTTCACTTCCCGTAAACCATAGAAGTTCCTGAATATATCATTGAATTACAGCAAAGGGTTGCTTTTGGAGGGGGTGGGGGGGGGGAGGGGGAGGGGTAGGCAAAGTGGTGGAGAGGTAGAGTTGGTGCCTTACAGGAATGAGTGGGTTAACATACGATGAGCTTTTGACGGCACTGGGCCTGTACTCGCTGGAGTTTAGAAGGATGAAGGGACACTTCATTGAAACTTTCCGAATAGCAAATAGTGAAAGAACCGGATAGAGTTCATATGGAGCCGAACACCTCCAGATTCAGGGACAGTTTCTTCCCAGCTGTTATCAGGCAATGGAGTCATCCTACCACAACCAGAGAGCAGTCCTGAACTACTATCTATCTCTTTGGTGACCCTTGGACTTTCCTTGATCGGACTTTGCTGGCTTTACCTTGCACTAAACGTTAGGTCGGTCGGGGGGAGTTCCCCCCCGCCATGGGTACCATGTAATCCCGTGCTACCTGCTCCATGGTCAGATAGTCGGCGACTAAACCGTCTCCCCCACCTGGTTTGCCAGGTGAGGAGGGGGCTGTGGACCCTCAGCAGGACCAAAAACAAGACCTGTCAAAGGGCGGATGAGCTTCTAGCGAGCCAACGGCCATCCACACTTCAGTAGAAGTTGCGATCACTGTCGTACACAGCATTGTAAGGAATGATGATAAAGCACACACACACCAAAATCCTATACTTCCAGCGGCGGAAGTCCGCAGGAACTGGAGGACAGAGATGTGTGGTGCGTCCGTCACCGTTCCCGTTGGAAACCAGCACCACTGCGTCGCTAATGTTTTCAACGATGATGAAATTAATGAATGAAACGTTATTCCTTTATCATGTACGTATACACTGTAAACGGCTCAATCATGTATTGTCTTTCTGCTAACAGGATAGCACGCAACAAAAGGTTTTCACCGTACCTTGGCACACGTGACAATAAAAGAAACAAACTAACTAAATCATGTCCAATATGATAGAAATGAGCACTAAAATAGATAACAAGGGCAGGAAATGGATAGTGTTGGAAATGTACAAAGGTAGACAAAAGTGCTGGAGAAACTCAGCGGGTGCAGCAGCATCTATGGAGTGAAGGAATGGGCAACGTTTCGGGCCGAAACCCTCCTTCAGAAATGTGCATCAGCATCAGAGCAAATGATTCACCAACACCCTCTTAATTATAACACAGCGTAAAGTCGGCACCAATCATACTGGACATCCGCAATGTAGAGTGAAACCGCGATCAGTTGAAGCCAGCTAATACCGGTTGTAACCATGCCAACATCTCGTAAACCAGATCCCATTGCTTGGAGCCAGTGATGGAGAACCTTGCACAGAATTTGACAAACATAGACCGTGGCAAAGTAGTAAATTACTCTTGATACTTTGGTCAGTGAGTTTAGTTTCAGTTTAGTTCAGAGTTACAGCGCGGAACCAGGCCCTACAGCCCACCGAGTCTGCGCCGACCAGCGATCCCCGCACATTAACACTACCCTAGGGACAATTTTACACTTACACCAAGCCAATTAACCTGCACGTCTTTGGAGTGTGGGAGAGAACCGGAGCTCCTGGAGAAAACCCACGCAGGTTACGGGGAGAATGTACATGCTACGTACAGACAGCACCCATAGTCGGGATCGAACCTGCGTCCCTGGCGCTGTTCGCGCTGTAAGGCAGCTTCTCCAACGCTGCACCACCGTGCTGCCTGTGCCGAGATGGAAGGTAAGATGCTTTCAATCCACATGGGCCCAGGAAACTCTCCAGAGAGATAGTGGGAAGAGGGGATCTTTTATATCCAGACCAGGAGTGTACGCACATATGGATATGCAGCGAATGGAGAGATGTGGATCACGTGCAGGCAGAGGGTTTAGTATAACTTGGCATCGTGCATAGCAGAGACATTGTGGGCCGAAGGGCCTGTTCCTGTGCTGTACTGTTCCTCATTCCATGTTCTAAGAGTTGTTGAGAGGGAGATAGTATAGGAGAGAAGGCAGGGAGAGTGTGCAGTTCCAACTACGTATACCAGCAATGTGAGAAGTCAAAATGGCCGATATGCAGCACTAGAGTGTTTCCATGACAACCCACGCAGAACTTGTGCCCTTCTGTTATCTCTGTTGACAAACTAAACAGTAAAACTATTTTATTTTTTCCACCAGATTGGGATAGAGTTGGGAGTGGGAGTGAGAGGGCACCACATCCACTCTATCCAGGTCTTTCACTATTCTGTACATTTCAATGAGGTCCCCCCTCATTCTTCTAAACTCCAGCGAGTACAGGCCCAGTGTCATCGAATGCTCATTATATGTTGACCCAGTCATTCCTGGGATCATTCTTGTAAACCTCCTCTGGACCCTCTCCAGAGCCAGCACATCCTTCCTCAGATACGGTGCCCAAAATTGCTCACGATACTCCAAATGCGGCCTGACCAGTGCCTTATAGAGCCTCAGCATTACATTCCTGATGGAGACTCGGGTTCGATTCTGACCTCGGGCGCTGTCCGTGTGGAGTTAGTACGTTCTCCCTGTGACTACGTGAGTTTCTTCGGGTGCTTCATTTTCCTCGCTCATTCCAAAGACATACAGATTTGTAGCTTAATTGTCCTTCTGTAAATTGTCCCCAGTGTGTAGGGTGTGGATGAGAAAGTGGGATAACATAGAACTGATGTGAAAGAGTAATCAAGGGTCGGCTTGGACTCAGTGGGCTGAAGGGCTTGGTCCCATGCTCTATCTATCTATCTATCTATCTATCTATCTATCTATCTATCTATCTATCTATCTATCTATCTATCTATCTATCTATCTATCTATCTATCTATCTATCTATCTATCTATCTATCTATCTATCTATCTATCTATCTATCTATCGTCTTACAGATGCCAGTGTTTAGCCTTGCAGGTTTGATCTCTATGCTCAGCATTTAAAATGCCGATCCTCGATGAAAACACCACTTTATCCTGTACTAGTGCATTGATCCTGAATGAATGTGTACTCTAGAGATGGGAAGAGGGTGGCAGAATGCTTCCGGCGTGTTGCACAATACTAATCCCATTAGGTTCTTGAATGCTGCATAATACCAGACCTTGGCAGGCTCTTGAACACTGCACAACACTAATCTCAACAACTACGCTTCTGTTCAAAGACTGTGCCTTCAGTTGCACTACAGACTTTGGATTTACCTATTAGGGGCGGAACGGTGGCGCAGCGGTAGAGTTGTTGCCTTACGGGTCTGTTCCACTTAGGCGATTTTTTAGGCGACTGCCAGCGACTAGGTTGTCGCGAAGTGATCGCCGGGGTCTCGCCTGTAGGGTCGTGAGTCGTCTCCTCAGTCGCCCATAGAGTCATAGCATTTTTCTGGTCGCCGTTGGATTTTGAAATGTTCAAAACCTTTCGGCGACAGTCGGCGACCGTGGGCTTGACGTGGCTTGTCTTCTCCTGATGTAGGTGCTGTCGTACGTTGTTGTAGGTTGTCGCCAGGTGACGTAGGTTGTCGCCGGTGCTAACTTCGGTGAATTCCATTGTCATAGTCCCTGGCAGTTGCCTAAAAAATCGCCTAAGTTGGTCAGGCCCATTACTGCGCCAGAGACCCGGGTTCGATCCTGACTGCGGGTGCTGTTTGTGCGGAGTTTGTATGTTCACCTTGTGACCACGTGGGTTTTCTCCAGGTGCTCCGGGTTTCCTCCAACACGCCAAAGACGTGCAGGTTTGTAGGTTCATTTACTTTGTTAAAAATATGTAGGATAGTATGTAGGATAGTTCTAATGTACGGGAAATCGTTGGCTGACGCGGACTCCATGGGTTGAAGGGCCTGTTTCCACTCTGCATTTCTAAACTAAACTAAACTAAACTTTAATGGTTGTTAATTTGTTGTTTTGTTAATCATTATATATTTATCTGTGCGTTATTTCATTTAGGGGGTCATTTAATGCCAGTATATTAAACGCTCTTGACCTTTGACTCTTGAACCATGAACTCCATGAAGAAAGGGGTCAAGGCATTATTGCCTGATTGTATTGAAGGTTGCGGAAAGTGTCAGATCTCAATAATAGCAAGACTCCAGCATGGTCAAGGGCCAGTCACATCCCTCTTCTCCCCTCTCTCATCAGGCAGGAGGTACAGAAGTTTGCAAATGGACACCTCCAGATTCAGTGAGTTTCTTCCCAGCTGTTATCAGGCAACTGAACGGTCATCTCATCAGCTAAAGTGTGGACCTGACCTCCCATCTACCTCATTGGAGACCTTTGAACAATCTTTAATCGGATTTTATCGGACTTCAGAGGTATATCTTGCACTGAATCTTGTGCCCTTTATCCTTTATCTATGCACTGTAACCACATTGATTGATGTATAGTCTTTAACCAGATAGCACACTTTAAACAAAAGCCGCTCACTGTACCTCAGTACACATGACAATAAATTAAACTAAAGATAGACACAAAGAGCTGGAGTAACTCAGCGGGGACAGGCAGCATCTCCGGAGAGAAGGAATGGGTGACGTTACGGGTCGAGACACTTCTTCAGGCTAAGCTAAACTAAACTAAACTAAACTAAATGTTGGTCCTTTAAATAGCAAGGTTGCAGACGAAAAATTGTTATGGGCCTGTCCCACTTACGCAAATTTTTCGGCGACTGCCGGCACCCGTCATAGGTCATTACAGTTCGCCGAAAAATTTCAACATGTTGAAATTCCTGCGGCAACTAGAACAAGGTACGACTCTTTGGGCGAGTACTCACGACCATACAGACATGTCGCCAGGGTGTCGCCTGTATGGTCATGAGCAGTCTCCTCAGTCGCCCAAAGAGTCGTAGCGTCTTTCTGGTCGCCGCTGGATTTTCAACATGTTGAAAATTTTCGCCGACCTGCATCGACCTATGACGAGTGCCGGCAGTCGCCGAAAAAGTCGCATAAGTGGGACAGGCCCTTAGGAAGACATGTAATGCAAAAATCTGCAGATGTTGAAAATCTGACATAAGACAAATGTACCTGAAATATTCGGCATTCTAACCTGGATACGTCTCGCATGTTGCTTTTATTTTAGGGAAATCCGTTTGTCCTGTGAGAGTGGGGACTCATGAGGTTGAAAATTATACCGAGAGGTGAATTGTGAATGTTGCACAACTCGTGAGGCAGAGACTGGAAAATAATGATCGGAAAAACTATTAGGAAACTAATTCAGTTTAGAAATACAGCGTGGAAACAGGCCCTTCGGCCCATTGAGTCCGTGCCGACCAGTGATCACCCCATACACTAGTTCTATGTTATCCCAGTTTTATAGAAACACAGAAACATAGAAAAATAGGTGCAGGAGTAGGCCATTCACCCCTTCAATATGATCATGGCTGGTCATCTAAAATATGTACCCCCTTCCAGCTTTTTCCCCATATCCCTTGATTCCTTTAGCCCTATGAGCTAAATCTAACTCTCTCTTGAAAACATCCAGAGAATTGGCCTCCACTGCCTTCTGTGACAGAGAATTCCACAGATTCATAACTCTCTGGTTGAAAATGTTTTTCCTCATCTCAGTCCAAAATGGCCTACTCCTTTTTCTTAAACTGTGACCCCCTGATTCTGGACTCACCCAACATGGGGACCATTTTTTCCGCATCTAGCCTGTCCAATCCCTTAAGAATTTTATATGTTTCGCATCCTACGCCTTAGGGATCAATTCAGCCAAAAACCCGCATGTGAAGAAACCGGAGCACCTGGAGAAAACACACGCAGTCACGGGGAGAACGTACAAACTCCGTACAGACAGCAGCCGTAGTCAGGATCGAACCCGGGTCTTTGGCGCTGGGAGGCAGCAACTCCTCGGCTGTGCCACTGTCTAATTTCAGAAGAAATATTAAAAAAACAAGGAATAAGCACAAATTTGCCCTGCTCTGGATGGATTATTTCACACTTTCACAGTTGCTTGGATTTGTGGCAATAAACTAAACTGACATCTTGCAAATTGCCAGCCACTATTGGCATCATTGGATGGCTCAAGTGATTGGACCAGATTTCAAGCAACTTTGACTGGACCATGATATAGTACGAATATGATAGAACATTATTGATCCCAGGAGGGAAATTGATCTGCCACCAGTCATAAAACACAACAAGATACATGAAATTAACGTGACAAGTGGAAATTCCAGGATTGGGGAGGGAGATTGCAAAGATTGGGGAGGGAGAGGGGGGAAGTGGGGAGGGGAGTCAGTCTACCCATGCAGAAGGGGGAGGAAGTGTACAGTTTGATAGCCACAGGGAAGAAGCATCTTGGTGGGACCAGTCTGTTGCTGAAGGTGCTCCTCAGGTTGACCAGTGTGTCATGGAGGGGGTGAGCTCTGCAGTTTGAGGAGCATCCTCCCCTCCAAGACCATCTCCAGTGAATCCAACTCCACTCCCATGACGGAGACAGCCTTCCTGATGAGTCTTTAATTCTGTTGATGTCCGCGGCCTTCGCCCTGCTGCCCCGGCACACGGCAGCGAAGAAGATGGCACTGGCCACCACCGATTGATATCTAATAGCCAACTAATGGTACAGGAGTACATAAACCCTAACATAATACCTCTGGGGTGGCATGGAGGTACAGCGGTAGAGTTGCTGCCTTACAGAACTTGGAGCGCCGGAGTCCCGAGTTCGATCCTGACTGCGGGTGCTGTCTATATGGAGTTTGGACGTTCTCCCCGTGACCGTGGGTTTTCTCCTGCAACTCAAGTTTCCATCCACATCCCAAAGATGTACAGGTTTGTAGGTTGATTGGCTTTGGTAAAATTGCAAATTGTCCCTAGTGTTTAGGACAGTGTTTGTGTACGGGGTGATTGCTGGTCGGCGTGGACTCTGTGGGCTGAAGGGCCTGTTTCCGCACTGTATCTCCAAAAGTCTAAAGTATTACAGAGTAATAATGGCTCGTTATTGGTAAGCATCAATGCTATAGTACATATTCGCAGATGATTCAGAGTGAATTTTATTCTTCATGTACTGTGGGCTCTGTTGTGGAGTATTAAAGGCGGGATTAGCAGGATATGCAGGGCAGCAGGTGAGCAGGTGAGCAATCCATGGCCACATCTGTTAATAACATAAAACACTCAACAGTGACATTGTCAAATAACATTTTAAACTCCTGACGTACAGATGGCAATCTTGCAACTTACGTTCCTTGTACATTTTGTGATGTGACTGAGTTTTTGCTCCCCACATGGAGATGCAATTGTCTTCCGTGTCGTATCTACTTTGGCCCAACATCGTGGTGCTGGAGGCCGCAGAGCAACCGGTTTGACAAGCCCCGACCAGGGCTCCGATCGCCGGCGCGGGGGTGCGGTGATTCCTCCCCCCCCCCCCGATGCAGGAGCTTTTTGTCGTCCCGATGAGGAGGGCTCGACCACCAGCTACAGGAGTAAGATCGCCCCGTCAACGGAGGGCTCGAGACCCCGACTGCGGGACGACAAAGAAGGGAAGAAATTGAACTTTTTTTTTTTCCGCCTTCCATCACAGTGAGGAGGAGTGTGGAGGAGTCACTGTGGTGGATGTTTATGTTAAAATGTATTTTGTGTGTTCTGTTGCTTTTTATTTGTGTGACTGACTTGGCAAATGAAATTCCTCGTATATTGTAAAACATACTTGGCTAATAAAGTATTATTGTATTGTATTGTATCAATAATCAAACAAATGGAAGACATAACTGTAGCCATTCAGCATTGAAACAAGCCTTTCACCTCAACGCGTCCATTCTGACCAACGTCCCATCTACACGAGCGACATTTTTCCACGTTTGGCCCATATCCCTCTAAACCTTTCCTATCCATGTACCTGTCCAAGTATCTTTTAAATGCTGTTATGGTATCTGCCTCAACTACCTCCTCTGGCAGCCTGTTCCAATATACCCACCATCATCTGTGTGAATAAGTTGCCCCTTAGGTTTCTATTAAATCTTTCCCGTCTCATCTTAAATCTATGCCATCTGGTTCTTGATTCCCCTACTCCAGGAAAAACACTATGTGCATTCACCCGATCTATTCCCCTCATGATTTTATACACCTCTTATAATCATCCCTCATCTTCATCCACTTCAAGGAATTAAGGTCTAGGTTGCCCAGTGTCTTCCTGTATCTCAGGCCCTCGATTCCTGGCAACATCCTCGTCTATCTTCTCTGCGCTCTTTCCAGCTTCATGACATCTTTCATTAACTTCCACTCAGCTAATAAGGAAACAAAATAGTAAGATTAAACGAGAACTTACCAGTTTGAAGTTTGATCTGTATTTTATGAGGAGTTACGATGAGGGATTACGTGAAGAACCCGCTCAGCACGCATGCGCGGCATACTTCAAAGCAGCGGTGTGGAATCACAGATACAGTTATTGAAGTAAACATAGTAAAGACAAGGAGACATCAGTTTATCAGTTTGACCCATATTATTGAGGGTGGTAGCGGAGGGCACGTAATCCCTCATCGTAACTCCTCATAAAATACAGATCAAACTTCAAACTGGTAAGTTCTCGTTTAATCTTACTATTTTACTTCGGAGTCACGTGAGTGATTCCGTGAAGACTTCAAAGCTCTGTGATTTCAAACCGTGTAACAGGTATTATTTCACGCACTGCCGAAGATCTTGAGGGAGGAAGTGTGTTATCGTAATCAACCAATGAATCTGTTTGTAGAAAAACACAATAGTATTTTTTAACAATAACGATAAATAAATTAAATTGCTCCCCTGGGCTTAAATTAAATATTTGCAGTCTGTAAAATCTTTTCTGCAAATAAAACAGGTTTTGCCAACGGCTTATTATAGAATTTCTGAACGGTCTTTCCCTCCCCATCATCCTGCTGTAGCCAGGATGTGGTCTATAAGCACGTCCATTCTTTTAGCCATCGACGTGGATGCTGCCCTGGTGGAATAAAATTTGTACATGTTAGTGTTTATCCCAGCAGTTTTTAGCACCTGCTTGAGCCATCTCGCAATGGTTTGGCTCGTCACCCGACCATAAGGTTTTTTATGACTTACCCACAAGGCTTTTCATCTCCCTCGAATATTTTGGTTGTGTCTATGTAGGATAGTATGTGGGTCATGGCACATAACCGTGGTTCTGGCGGGTAAGCCCGGAATTCCACGACTGGATTAGGTGTTCCTGGTCTGCTCTGTTTGATCAGTCTCTGGATAACGACAGAGATCTGGTCTGGAGCTGTGAGCATGCTGTCCAGTCGCAATAGGTGTAGTGACTGGACCCTCTGTGCAGATACAAGTGCCATCAACATGAGTATTTTTGAGCATAGATTGTTCCAGGTTGAGGGATCTGGCTGGTGGCCATCCCCTGAGGTATGTCAGGACCACACTGACATCCCATGTATGGGTGTACCTTGATCTAGGGGTTAGAGTTTGTAAATACCCTTCATTAGTTTGACCACCAGCGGTTGCGACCCCATGGCCTGTTGTCCTGGAGCTGGTTTTAAACAGACAGGCATGGCACTTCTAGTCGTGTTGAGGGCTCTGTAGCTGAGTCCTTCATCGTGGTGAAGGTTTGCCAGGAATTCCAGTACATTGGTAACTGTAGCGGTTGAGTAGGATGTCCCTGTATCCAAGCAGTACTTCTCCCATTTTTTGATACTGGACAAGTGCTGTTTTTTAGTGGATGTTCCGAGGGATGCTGACATGGTGTCGATGGTTTGTTCTGATAATCCCAGTCCCAGAAGTGGTTTGTGCAGAATCTGCAACCCAGGAGTTTGATTTTTCATTGGCGCGGGTGGCTTGCGCCCGACACTGGGTGTTAATAACTCTGGGTCACTGGGGAATACCATCGGAGGTTCAACATCCATGTCATGGAGTATTGGGAACCATGGCTGTGTAGGCCAGTCGGGTACTATCAAAATACCTGAAGCAGAGTCCATTTGTATTGTGCGTAGTCCCCAACTGATGAGGCAGAAGGGAGGAAATGCATAGAAGAAGAATTTCCCCAATCCAGCGCGAACGCATCTACCGCTGCTGCCTCAGGGTCTGGTTCCCAAGCGACATACATAGGTACCTGGTGATTTAGCCTTGATGCAAATAAATCGATATCTGGCATGCCATATTGCTTGATAACTTTTGCAAATTTTTTTTTTTGGGATTTAACATCCATTCAATGTTGTTATTAAATTTACGTGACCTGGTGTCTGCCACTGTATTTAGCTTACCTGGCAGGTAAGTTGCTGATAGCCAAATATGTCTTTGGACACACCATTGCCAAATTGTGTTGTACTTCCGGTGGCGCTGGTGCCAGCAGCCTCCACCTACAGCCCGGTATCTTTTTGTTTTTTTGTTTATTTAGTTATGTAAAAGTGTGTTTTTTTTTGTTTTTTTTGTGTTTTGATGTGGGGGAAGAGGGCACGGTGCGGGGGATACCGTCCTTCAGCCGCTTCCTGGTGAAGATGCGACTATTATTCGAGTCGCGTCCTCGCCCCCCCCCCCCCAGCGGCCTACCTACTGGATTGGCGTGGACTTTCCTGCCAGGATCGACCAGAGCTCCAGCAGCGGCGGGACAGCGCTGTAACATCGCGAGGCTGGCGATGCCTTACCGGGGGTCGCCGTCTGGAGCCCGGAGTGCTGGACCTGTGGCACCGACATCATGGAGCTGCGGTTTGTGGAGCTCCCAACGCGGGCGGCGCTGATGGACAGCGCGGGGTCCTGCGACTCTGCCCGGCTCGGCCTGCGGACTCGGGAGCTGCGGACTCCGGCTGCGGGAGACGGCTGATCAGGAGGTCCGGGCCACTGAGGAGGAGGATGTTCACCGTCGGGGTTCGGCGTCGGCGTTCCACCAGCCCGGCGTGAGGGCCTGAACATCGGGCCACCCGGGGCGGCGACTGCGGGTGCTAGGAAGGCCTCGACCACGAGTGAACATCTGGGAAGAACGGAGGGGAGGCTGGCTGGACTATGGTGCCTTCCTCACCTTGGTGCCACTGTGTTATGTTGTGTCGTGGACTTTCAGTGTTTGTGCTTTTTTTTAAATTCTATTTTATTTTTAATATGTTTTATTATTTATTATTATTTATTTATTTTTATTTTTATTTTTATTTTTATGATACTGCCTGTAAGGGAAATTCATTTCGTTGTCTCTAACTGAGACAATGACAATAAATTTGAATACAATACAATACAATACAACTTGTCGCATGATACCGATTTTATGCCGCCCATATGGTTAATGTAGGCCACCACCGTAGTATTATCTATTTGTAACCGTATATGCAAGTGATGCATATTTATGCTATAGCTGTCCCATCCAGGTAAATTTCAGGTATCTGCGATGATCCTTGTGAATGGTACTAAATAGTAAACATCTTAAGATGAATGCTTACCATGAAGTATCCTTTGGAATTTAGTTGTTTGGCAGTAACAACCGGTTCCATTTTGAAATATATGTACTTAACAAACATATTTAGTGAAGTTAAGTCAATGATGATGCGACATCCACCATCTTTTTTGGGTTTAGTGAATATATTTGATACGAATTGCAAGGGTTCAGGTTTTCCCATGATACCCTTTGTAATTAGTCTCACCAGTTCAGCTTGTCCCTCTTGTTTCTTTAACGGAGAGGGGAAAATACCCTCTGGGGTGAATGTTGACCAGGTGGCAATTTTTCTAGTATGAATGTATTTGTATTCACTAATGCCATTGAGTATATACTGATCACTCGTGATAGACTCCCATGTGTTAGTATTACTCTATATACTGGTAGGAACCAGACCCACCTACCTCCATGGTTATGGGTATTCTTCTGTTTCCTGCCGGTCCAACGAGTGTTGCACGTCGTCTGACGTGGCGGTGATGTTGGGGGGTGGCACATTTTCCATGGGGTCCGCTCTGGGCCCTGGTCGAAAGAAGACTTTCGGTGATAGAATGCGGACCCCGAGCTTTCATCAGTCCCATATGGTAGACGTTGACTGATGGACGCGATGGGGTGCTGCTGCGTAGGAATTACTGTTTTTGGTTTGCTCGTCCCGGCCCTGCCCTCATGAGCCGAAAGTTTTGTAAAACCTCTTTCATGTCCTTCATATGCTTTGTGAGGTTTTTTGCCAAAGAGCAGTGGGTCTGGCTCAGTGGCTGGGGTATGCACAACCCAGCAAATGTAGGATTTTTATGGCAGGTCTTATGACTTGTTTACGAAGGTTGTGGCCATCTCCGTATTTGTCCATGGAACGAGGAAAACGATGTGATGGCTGACGTCAGGCTTTTAATGGCCTCCTGCACGTGGGGTTGCCACGTAGCTGTCCACCACACCTAGCAGCTCTTCCTGTTCCTGCACCCCTTGCATACTCCCGAGATCTTCAGCCATTGCCCCTGTTCTTGACCAGCCCAGTCCTGGTCACCAAAGCTATCCTCTGGAAAGGAGGAAGCAATGGACAGTGCACAAGGCACTGTGGAGGGAGTGCCTGACCTCCCTCTGCGAGAGCGCCCCTCCTGGGGTGCACCTCGCTGGAGCTCCTGCTCCAAGAGCCGCTCCATGCGACTCAGGCGGCTGTCTCTCCCCCGCCTGAGTGGAGAGACGTCCCCATCCGACAAGTCGGAGCCACCGGCCGGATGCCTCTTCTGTGGCTTTACATCCAGCCCGCTGCTCAGGCGCTAGCGGGCTGGGCTCGGACGCGGTGTCGGGGAATAGCGGACCGCCCGGTAAGCGGTCCTACCGCCTTGTTGCTGCCCCCGCCAGATGGAACGCTCCTCCGTGGAGTCGAGCGGGGGCAGGTCTGTTCAGGCGGCTGTCTTTCCCCCGCCTGGGTGGAGAGACGTCCCGTCCGACAAGTCGGAGCCACCGGCCGGACACCTCTTCAGTGGCGTTACTTCCAGCCCGCTGCTCAGGCGCTAGCGGGGCTGGGCTCGGCACGGTGTCGGTGTCGGGATAGCGGAGCGCCGGGTAAGCGGTCCTACCGCCTTGATGCTGCTCCCCCCCGATGGAACGCTCCTCCGTGGAGTCGAGCGGGGGACAGGTCTGTTCTGTTGCTGCCCCCCCCCCCAGATGGAACGCTCCTCCGTGGAGTCGAGCGGGGGACAGGTTTGTTCTAGAGCCTTTCTTCTCTGCCGGAAAGCAGAAGGCTCCCTGTGAAAGAAACCCCCGACCTCAGCTTACCTGATGGTCCGTTCTTTCACCTCCGTAGCGGGAGCGCCTGACTCCCGCTGTGCCGCTGTTGCTCTGCTGAACGTAATGCCGCGCATGCGTGCTGAGCGGATTCTTCACGGAATCACTCACGTGACTCCGAAGTAAAATGTGTATTTGCTATTTGAGGTTTTTTTTTGTGATCTTCTTAAACTGTTCCCCTGGCACTGATATACGAATTATAGCACATTGGAACATAGAACAGGACAGCACAGCAACAGGCCCTATAGCAGGCAATATCTGTGCCGAACATGATGTCAACACCAACTCTTACCTGCCTGCACATATTCCGTTTCCCTCCCTTCCTGCATGTTCAGATTCAGATTCAGATTCAGATTCAATTTTATTGTCATTGCACTTTTCAGTACAACGAAATGGTTTAACCTGCAGTCATAACATAGAATAAATAACAAAACACACACTCAACACAGTTTAACATGCACCACAGTGAGTCCACCAAGCTCACCCTATCTAGGGTAAATATTCATTTACCTCTCTAAAACTCTCTTAAATGCCCCTATTGCATCTGCTGCTTCCACCATCCCCAAGGATGTATTCATGGCACTTAGCCACCCTCTGTATAAAAAAAACTTGCCCCCACACATCTCCATTAAAATTTGCCCCTCTCACCTTAAAACCATGCCCTCTAAGTAATTGATATTTCCCCCACTGTGGGAAAAAGGTTCTGACTATCTACTCTATCTATGCCTCTCATAATTCAAATGTACGATCTCCCCTCATCCTCCAGCATTCCAGAGAAAACAATCCGCTTCCCCGCCCAACCGCTCCCTGGAGCTAATACCTCCCTGAACTGCAGAGAACATTAATGAGGATGTTGCCAGGAACTGAAGACCTGCGAGGTGGGGCAGGCTGGTACTTTATTCCATGGAACACAGAGTGAATAGGGCGGTCACGGTGGCGCAGCGGTAGAGTTGCTGCTTACAGCGAATGCAGCGCCGGAGTCCCGGGTTCGATCCCGACTACGGGTGCTGTCCGTACGGAGTTTGTACGTTCTCCCCGTGACCTGCGTGGGTTTTCTCCGGGACCTTCGGTTTCCTCCCACACTCCAAAGACGTACAGGTTTGTAGGTTAATGGGCTTGGTAAATGTAGAAATTGTCCCTAGTGTGTGTAGGATAGCATTAATGTGCGGGGATCGCTGGTCGGCGCGGACCCGGTGGGCTGAAGGGCCTGTTTCCGCGCTGTGTCTCTAAACTAAACTAAAGATGAGATGTGATCTCATGGAGGTGTATAAAATCATGACGGAAATAGATAGGGTGGCGTTATTTTTCCAAGAGTAGGGAAAGATAGAATAGACAAGGTGTAGGCGGACACGTGCCCATCAGCGGCTGGTGGGATTAGTGTAGATTTAGTTTGAGTTTAGTTTATTGTTACGTGAAACCGAGATACAGTGAAAAGCTTTTATTGCGTGCTATCCAGTCAGCGGAAATACAATATATGATTACAATTGAGCCGTCCACAGGCCCTTCGGCCCAACTTTCCCACACCAACCGACATGCTAGGTCTACACTAGTCCCACCTGCCTGTGTTTGGTCCATATCCCTCTCAACCTGTCCAATCCATGTACCTGCCTAAATGTTTCATAGACGTTGATGAGTTTGGGCAAGTTGGGCCGAAGGGCCTGTTCCCACGCTGTATCGCTCTGTGGTTCTATCAATGAATTCCACAGATTCACCACCCTCTGACTAAAGAAATTCCTCCTCATCTCCCTGTCTAAAGGTATGTCCTATTACTCTGTGGTTATGGCCTCTGGTCCTAGACTCTCCCACTAATGGAAACATCCTCTCCTCATTCACTCTGTCCAGGGCTTTCATTATTCTAGCCACAGATGCTGCTTTATGCCAAAGACAGGCACAGAGTGCAGGGGGGGGGGGGGTCCAGGCAGAATCTCTGGAGGAAGGGGATATAAGGGACATTTCATGGGAGATTAAGGCTTTATTGAGCTGTGCTGGTCCCCCTCCTGTGTGCAGGTATGTTTGACGTCAGTTGATAGGTGCATAATAGAGCTGGCGAGAGGCGGCGACCTCAGTGTGTGTGTGTGTGTGTGTGTGTGAGAGTGAGTGAGTGTGTGTGTGTGTGTGTGTACATGTATGCGTGCGAGATGGAAGAGTCGAGTCGCTGGTGATTATGGCAATGGGCGACTCGGTGCTTGGTTGTATCCAGATCGCACCGAGGGACTTTTGGGATGTCGTCCGTGAGAATACGCGATCATGACTATTGAAGTGAGCGAGTGACATGGCTACATTCAGAAAAGCAATTGACTGTTTCATCAACCGGGTGAAAAACCCCATCTCCCCCGGCCAGTCCGTCTCCAAGGATAACACCTCTGATAAACTGGAACTCGGGGGTCGCCAGAAGAACTTCAACAACGTGTTCGAGGTGAAAAGCAGAGGGTGAGTGCAAGATGAACTTCAAAAGTATTTCAGTGCTTGAAAGGCCTGTGAAATCCAGAGGCAACGTCGCTGTAAGTTTCACTAGCTGACTGATACATTAGTCCCCAGACTGTAAACATCAGTGGCTCTGGCGACATACATATTTAATTTGTGCATTGCTTGCTATCTTTTGTTTTCCTCCGACACTTTATTCCCTTGTTAAAAAAAAATATAGGATGCATCCTAAAATAATGGTATTATCCACTATTGTTTACAGCCACAGGTCTATTCAATGGTGTGTTTAATGTCACATATACATGGACCACGGTGATTTTGTTTTTTGCATACAAGTCAGTAAAGTTTTACTGCACGGTCATCCATCCTACTGTTTTTTTTGGGAAATGTGTAGGAAGGAACTGCAGATGCTGGTTTAAACCGAAGATAGACACAAAATGCTGGAGTAACTCAGCGGGGCAGCCGGCAGCATCTCTGCGGAGAAGGGATGGGTGATGTCTCGGGGTCGAGACCCTTCTTCAGACTGAGAGTCAGGGGAGAGGGGAACGAGAGATATAGAAGAAATATGAAAAAAGAAAGATATGGAAAAATATGCTGCCTGACCCGCTGAGTTACTCCAGCTTTTTGTGTCTGAGATTGGAAATATGACCACTTGCAGATGTTAGACTCCAGTCGGTATTACTTTGAATTAAAGATCTCTGCTTTCCGAAAACCGAAACCTTTAAAACAAATCATTTTTGGTGCGATCCACAATTTAAGTGAGGCGCATTTATCTTTCTTCCATGGCTTGCTTTCACAGAGTAGTACTGTACTATTCACAACATAGAATAGTACAGTACAGGAACAGGCCCTTCGGCCCACAATGTCTGTGCTGAACATGATGCTGAGATAAACTAATCTCACCTGCATGCACATGGTCTATTATCCCTCCATTCCCTGCATATCCATATGCCTATCCACAAGCCTCTTAAATGGCACACCACCACCATCCCCGGCAGCACAGTCCAGCCACTCGCCTGCCCTCCCCCCGTTCTAAAAAAACTTGCCCCTAACATCTCCTTTAAACGTTGCCCCTTTTGATTTAAAGCTATGCTCTCTAGTCTTTGACATTTCCACTCTGCGGGGAAAAGGTTCTGAATGTCTACTCTATCTTTGCCTCTCATAATTGTATGTGGTTGTGTAAGGTCTCCCCTCAACCAGTCCCAGAGAAAACAATCTCTCTTTGTCCAATGTGTGTTGAGTGTACATACGCAGCAATCTCATCCGGATAATTTGATATTGACATCATTGCTGTTTTTCCAGTTTATTTTTCCAGATTTACTCTAATTACTGCACCAATTATTTTAAATATACACTTAAAATTATTGATAAAAACAGAAGGTAGACAAAAATGCTGGAGAAACTCAGCGGGTGAGGCAGCATCTATGGAGCGTTTCGGGGTCGAGACCCTTCTTCAGACTGATGGGGGAAGGGGACGGGAGGTGGGGATCTTTTGAAGTCCTTTTGTGGCATTCATATAATGCACTCTGAAGATTATTTCTAGGTCAATATAAATAAGTAAAAATGTAAAGTAAGTAAGTATTTAGTTGTTCTGTTTTGGGATATTTGACAATAAAACACTCTTGATTCTCTTGGCTTGGCTCTTGAATATTGTTCAATAATAATAACTTGTTAAGTAGTGGAGGTTGAAAGGGACTTAAAACATTTATGGCTCATTTAATGCCCTAGTTCATGTATTGCCATAAACGGTTACAGAAGGAATGAAATAGAAAGCGTAGAGCGGTCACGATGGCGCAGCGGTAGAGTTGTTGCCTTACAGCGAATGCAGCGCCGGACACCCGGGTTCTATCCCGCGTACGGGTGCTGTCTGTACGGAGTTTGTACGTTCTCCCCGTGACCTGCATGTGTTTTCTCTAAGTTCTTCGGTTTCCTCCAAAGACGTACAGGTTTGTAGGTTAATTGGCTTGGTAAATGTATAAATTGTCCCGAGTGTGTGTAGGATAGTGTTCTTCTTCTTCTTCTTCTTCTTGCGTATGGCGTGCACAGACCAAAGTTGTAGGACAACTTGTTCTATTTGATCTTATTTGATTGTGCACACCAGGTTGATTGCATTCGTCGAAAGGGCGGACCACGTGAAGGTTGCAATCTCCCGCCCCAGGATCGTGTTAGTGTGTTTGGGGATCGCTGGTCGGCACGTACCTGGTGGGCCGAAGGGCCTGTTTCCGCGCTGGATCTCCAAACTAAACTGGCCTCCTCTGTGTATAAGATCAGTGTTCCAGGGTACGGAAGATCTCCCACTGACATGCATGCTGCTTAGTTCTATCCCCTTTGGAGAAGAGTGAACAGCAGAGTGAAGGTTTGCCAGGACGACGCATGAATTTCAGAGACTGAACGATGAGGCCAAGCTACACAAGCTGTTCCTTGGAAAATATGGAATTAGTAACGTGTATTTTTGTCGTCTTGGGGAAGCGGATGGGATAGATGTCGGGTAACTATTCCCAACCACTTTCCATCCACTGGAAATTTCTGGTCCGTTGAGTTCAGTAGACCCAGACTGGGAGTGGAATTAGAAAACAACGGTGGAGATATGTTACTCTCTTCCATAAATAGCAACTGATGTTGGATTAATCGAGCGTTTCAACTCGAGCCTTTGACGGAGGTGCATGTTACTCCTCGGCCCCATGGGCTAATATTACACTGGAGTAACTCAGCGGGTCAGGCAGCATCTCTGGAGGAAAGGAACAGGCGACATTTCAGGTTGAGACCAGAAAGGTCGCCCTTTCGACAAGGTCCCACATAAGAGATTAGCATACAAACTTAAAGCACACGGTATTGGGGGTTCAGTATTGATGTCGATAGAGAACTGGCTGGCAGACAGGAAGCACAGAGTAGGAGTAAACGGGTCCTTTTCAGGATGGCAGGCAGTGACTAGTGGGGTACCGCAAGGCTCAGTGCTGGGATCCCAGCTATTTACAAAATATATTAATGATCTGGATGAGGGAATTGAATGCAACATCTCCAAGTTTGTGGATGACATGAAGCTGGGGGGCAGTGTTAGCTGTGAGGAGGATGCTAGGAGGCTGCAAGGTGACTTGGATAGGTTGGGTCACAGTTTAAGGATAAGAGGGAAGTCTTTTATGACCGAGATGAGAAAATCATTTTTTACACAGAGAGTGGTGAATCTGTGGAATTCTGTGCCACAGAAGGTAGTTGATGCCAGTTCATTGGCTATATTTATGAGGGAGTTAGATGTGGCCCTTGTGGCTAAAGGGATCAGGTGGTATGGAGAGAAGGCAGGTACAGGATATTGAGTTGGATGATCAGCCATGATCATATTGAATGGCGGTGCAGGCTCGAAGGGCCGAATGGCCTACTCCTGCACCTATTTTCTATGTTTTCTATTCCTTCTCTCCAGAGATGCTGCCTGATCAGCTGGGTTACTCCAACATTTTTTTTGTGTCTATCTTCAGTGTAAACCAGCATCTGCAGTTCCTTCTCACGCATTTGCATTCCATTCTATTTCCGAAGGTCCAATTCAGTGAAGCCAATGGAACTGAAAACAGACACATATTGAATTGCAGATCAGGCTTGAGAAAGTAACTGACCTAGAGTTGTATAGTTCTTGAATGCAAATAAAAATACAACCTAGTCACTTCCTTTCAATTTTCTCTCCCCTTCTCTTGCATGAGTTTTGCTTTTAGTCGGTGGCAGCGATGTGTGTATTCATCTCCTCTCTCTCTCTCGTTCTTCCCACAATCACTATGAAGAACTAATCTCTGAACTACATATGGTCTGGGTTGTACCAGGGACTTTAGGATTTGTTTTGTTCTTTCACTATCTTGAATTTATTCTTTATTGTACTTTTTCTGGTGTTCATTTATTGTGTTATCTGCTGAGTACTGTGTTTACAAATCCCCATTGGCCGCTGCAAGTAAGAATTTCATTGTTCTGTTTTCGGGACATATGACAATAACACACTCTTGAGTCTTGCCTGATGCAGGGTGTCAACCCGAGACGTCACCCATTCCTTCTCTCCAGAGATGCTGCCCGTCCCGCTGAGTTACTCCAGCATTTTGTGTCTATCTTCGTTGTAAACCAGCATCTGCAGTTCCTTCCGACCCATTCATGACTCTTGACTCTGTCCCTTGATTCATCTCATTCATGTTCATAAGTGATAGGAGACAGAATTAGGCCATTCGGCCCATCAAGTCTACTCCGCCATTCAATCATGACCATAACCCCTGATACCCGTACTAATCAAGAATCTATCTCGGCCTTAAAAATATCAATTGAATTGGCCTCCACAGCCTTCTTGTGGAGTACTTGGAGGAAAGTCCTTGAAGGTGGACTCGTTCAGCAAATCATTTGTTCATTAGCGTGAGGTGTCTTGGGTCTTGTGCACTACCAGATTGTCCGGTGATGGACTCTTCAACAACATACCCACCAGCTTGGTACCCAATGGCCTTTGGATGGTGCAACCAAATATTGGGCAGTGTCTGGTTCTGGGCAGGAAGATTATTTAACATAAGGGTTGAGGGACAAGGACAAGAAATTAAGATGAGGCACCAGGAACTAGATACCGAGCTTATCACTGTACTTCGGTACACGTGACAATGACCTAAACTGAAATGAACAGACATTGAAAAAAGCTAAACCACCACCACTGACTGCTTTCTGAATTAATTGGGAGCCAAGCGAACAAAATCCAAAATACAGATACCTGTATTTATTTGAAGAAAATACCTTTCTTGATTAGTATGGGTGGCAGGGGATATGGGGAGAAGGCAGGAGAATGGGATTTGGAGGGAGAGATAGATCAGCCATGATTGAATGGTGGAGTAGACTTGATGGGCCGAATAACTTATGAACTTGTGAACTTTAGCTCTAGTCTGATAGAGAACAAATGGTTCCTCAGACATGGTATTGTACATCTCTTAAGAGGGGACACTTTACTTTGTCGTTTCTTCCCTTAACTCAGACTACAATTTGACTGGGTATCAAAAGCCCTGTACCTTGACCCTCTCCCTTCCCTCAACACCCATCTTCATAGGTTCTTGGAGGAGAATAAGGCCATTCGGCCCTTCAAGTCAACTCCACCATTCATCAATGGCTGATCTATCTTTCCCTCTCAACCCCATTCTCCTGCCATCTCCCACTATCCCCAGACACCCTTACTAATTAGGAATCTGTCAATATCTGCATTACAAATATTCGTTGACTTGGCCTCCACAGCCTTCTGTGGTAATGAATTCTGCAGATTCACCACCCTTCTGATCTCCTTTCTGAAGGAATGTCCTTTAATTCTGAGGCCATGGTCTCTGGTCCTCGACTCTCCCACTAGTGGAAGCATCCTCTCCACAGCCACTATCCAGGCCTTTCACTATTCAGCAAGTTTCAATGAGGTTTCCCCTCATCTGTCTAAATTCCTTAGGAGGTTGCTGTAATAGGGATGATATTTATGTGGGAAATGCTGCCTGTCTTCCCCCAGCAATGCAACGTACACATGAACCACGATGTTAGGAGATGTATTAGCACATTTAGTTTGGAGATATAGTGTAGAAACAGGCTCTTTGGCCCACTGATTCCGGGCTGAACCACGATCGCCCCGTACACTCATACTATCTTACACACTCAGGACAATTAACAATTTTACTGAAGCCAATTAACCTACAAACCTGCACGTCTTTGGAGTGTGGGAGGAAACCGGAGCTCCCGGAGAAAAGCTATGTGGTCACAGGGAGAACGTACAAACTCCGTACCGACAGCACCCGTAGTCGGGGTCGAACCCTGGTCTCTGGTGCTGTAAGGCAGCAACTCTACCGCTGCGCCACTGTGACAGGCCCCACCAAGAGTATTTTCCCCCCTTATTAACATATTGCGTGGAGAACCAGGAACACGTCTTCTGCCCTGGATCTCCTCACCACCCGCCACATCTTTGGCAGAACCTCCAAACAAATCTCTGGAGAAGAGTTGGAAACAGAACAGTTTTCCAAAGCAATCGGTTCTAGAAACATAGAAACATAGAAAATAGGTGCAGGAGTAGGCCATTCGGCCCTTCGAGCCTGCACCGCCATTCAATGTGATCATGGCTGATCATCCAACTCAGTATCCTGTACCTGCCATCTCTCCATACCCCCTGATCCCTTTAGCCACAAGGGCCACATCTAACTCCCTCTTAAATATAGCCAACAAACTGGCCTCAACTACCTTCTGTGGCAGAGAATTCCAGAGATTCACCACTCTCTGTGTGAAAAATGTTTTCCTCATCTTGGTCCTAAAAGATTTCCCCCTTATCCTTAAACTGTGACCCCTTGTTCTGGACTTCCCCAACATCGGTAACAATCTTCCTGCATCTAGCCTGTCCAACCCCTTAAGAATTTTGTAAGTTTCTATAAGATCCCCCATCAATCTTCTAAATTCTAGCGAGTACAAACCGAGTCTATCCAGTCTTTCTTCATATGAAAGACCTGACATCCCAGGAATCAGTCTGGTGAACCTTCTCTGTACTCCCTCTATGGCAAGAATGTCTTTCCTCAGATTAGGAGACCAAAACTGTACGCAATACTCCAGGTGTGGTCTCACCAAGACCCTGTACAACTGCAGTAGATGCTGCTGCACCCGCTGAGTTCCTCCAGCAATTTTGTGTACCTGCAGTAGAACCTCCCTGCTCCTATACTCAAATCCTTTTGCTATGCTCCTTATACTCAAATCCTTTTCTGCGACTTTATCATTTGATGTACATTTGGGAGAATGTCTCCAGTTCCCGTGGGATGTCATCCACGAACATCTTGTGGTGGCTTCTTGGTAACACCAGGCCTGGCATCTTCCCATAATCATAATCATACTTTATCAGCTGAGTAGGTTTTGCAACATATGAGGAATTTGATTTGCCATACAGTCATACTAATAAAAAGCAACAAAACACAAAAAAACTACATTTTAGTATAAACATCCACCACAGTGACTCCTCCACATTCCTCACTGTGATGGAAGGTGAAAAAAAGTTCAATCTCTTCCCTTCTTTGTTCTCGGGGGCCTCGAGCCTTCCATTGACGGGACGATCTTGAGTCTCGTAGCCGGCGGTCGGGCCATCTGCATCGGGGCGATTAAGCTCCTGCATCGCGGGGATGTCAGCTCCCCCGCGCTGGGTCGATCATACCCCGGTTCGAGGCTGTTCGAAACCTTCTGTGACTTTGGAGCTCCCGGCTCGGTCTCTACCCGAGACTGCGAGCTCCGCGATGTTAAAATCCGCAGGCCGCGGTTGAAGCGTCGACTCCCGCCCTGCAGTCATTTTGAACAAGTGAATGGCTCCTCGGCGCGAGCAAGCTTGGTGTCAGGAAGTTGCAGATCCAATTTCGGGGTTGGCACAGTTTGACCCTCAAGAACAAACCATCCTTGCACAATCGTCAAGAGAATTGGAAGATGGCACCAGAACAGGACAACTTTCGATGTGCTTCCCCAGAAGAAGATCTACTTACAAGGATTGGACTCTCAGATTTGTGCATGATTGTGTGATTTGACATAGCAAGCTTCTCGCTGTATCTAGGTCTACGCGATATTAATAAACTAAACTAATCTACTGTTTCCAGTTTGTTTTTTTTGGGCAGCTATTTATTTAATTTTGTACACTAGGAACTGGCACTAAATATATTCGCTGAGTCTATGATGGGTAGATGGGACATGTTGGTCGGCATGGGCAAGTTAGGCCGAGGGGCCTGTTTCCACGGTGTATGACTATGACAATACCAGTTCTATCTGAATGAATTGTGATGGACTAGATTGTGAGACGGTTTCCATTAGGGAGGGAGACAGGCAAAATGAACCTAATACCCTTCTGATGGAAGCACAATAAGTATGTACTATCACAATGCTTAAAAGCATTTGGACAAGTACATGCATAGGATAGGTTTAGAGCGATGTGGGCCAAATGCAGGCAAGTGGAACTAATGTAGATGGGGCATGTTAGTCAGTGTGAGGAAGTTGGGTTGAAGGGCCTGTTTCCATGCTGTATGACTCAAAGACTCTAAATAATCTTGGTAGCAGTCTTAAAAACGGTCTTATTAATGATAATTTGAATTAATTATTGTTATAGAATCCCAAATGTTTTATTAATATCTTCACCTAATCTGGCCTCTATGCAACTCCAGACTTGCATTGACTCTTAAAAGCCCTCTGAAATTAGCCCAGATGTCCACTCTGAAGTATCATAGTCTTTTGGTAGACACAACATGCTGGATTAACTCAATGGGACAGGCAGCATCTATGGAGAGAAGGAATGGGTGATGTTTTGGGTCGGTACCCTTCTTCCTATCATTATCTTTTACTGTTTTAATATGGCAACATAGGGTGCAAACAGACAACATTCAGTGCAAACAAACAGAATAGTCAAAGGCTTGGATGGAGTGGATGTGAATGAAAGTAATGGAAGTCAATGAAAGTAAGCATGCAGGTACAGCAAGCAGTGAAGAAAGAGAATGGCATGTTGGCCTTTATAACAAGAGGAGTTGAGTATAGGAGCACAGAGGTCCTTCTGCAGTTGTACAGGGCCCTAGTGAAACCACACCTGGAGTATTGTGTGCAGTTTTGGTCCCCTAATTTGAGGAAGGACATTCTTGCTATTGAGGGAGTGCAACTTAATTCCTGGGATAGTGGGACTGTCATATGCTGAGAGAATGGAGCGGCTGGGCTTGTATACTCTGGAGTTTAGAAGGATGCGAGGGGATCTTATTAAAACATATAAGATTATTAAGGGTTTGGACATGCTAGAGGCTGGATGTTGAGGGAGTCCAGAACTAGGGGCCACAGTTTAAGAATAAGGAATGAGACCCGGGTGCGATCCTGACTACGGGTGCTGTCTGCACAGAGTTTGTACAAATGTAGGGGTTCAGTATTTTCAGACGTTGGCAATGCCATTCCTGGATTACAATGTACACTATTAGTCTCCATATTTAAGGATGGATGTAAATACGTTGAAAACAGATGAGAGAACATATGTCAAACCACAATCTTGGTTGAACAGGTTGGATATATGTATCCACTGAAGCTTAGAAGAGTGAGTAGGACTTGATTGAGGCACCTTGACTGATGGGAAGAAGATGTTTCCCTTTGAGAATCACGAAAGGAATCGGATTTTGGAACGGGATTTGAGAATCACAATTCCTGTTCGGGCGGCACGGTGGCGCAGCGGTAGATTTGCTGCCTTACAGCGCCAGAGACCCGGGTGCGATCCTGACTACGGGTGCTGACTGCACAGAGTTTGTACGTTCTCCCCATGACCGCATTGGTATTCTCCAGTTTCATCCCACACTCCAAAGGCGTACAGGTTAGTAGATTAATTGGCTTCTGTAAAATGTCATGAGTGTGTAGGATCTCTCCACCAATCTAAACTCTAAAACCACCGGTCACTGTTGAACAACAAGGAGTCGTCCAATTGAAACCGAAAAATAATTGAAGTTCTTCCTCTGAGAGAACTGTGAATCTTTGAACGCAAAGTGCTGGAGTAACTCAACGGGTCGGGCAGCATCTTTGGATGGTGATGTTTCTGGCCGGGACCTTTCTTCAAAATCGAATCTTTGGAATTGTCTTCTTCAATGGGTAAAGAAAACAGAATCTTCGAAGATCTTTTAAGGCAATTGAAGCTGGGCAGTTGGGGATCAGATAAGCCAATATTCTATTGAATGACAATGACAAATCCATGCTCCTTGCAGTTATTGTTTTTATACTCTCTAAATCAGGTAGTTTCTGTGGAGAGAGAAGAGGAGTAATGTTTCAGGTTGATGACCTTTTTTCTTATGTGTTTCCAACATTTTCTCTTTTTATTTGGGATTTTTAACATCTGAAGCTTTTCTTTTCCTTTTCCAAGCACCACGACATCAAACGCCATTGCCATTTCCACTTGTGCCGCCATCAGCCTCCAGACCAAGATGCCCACTGGAGCAGTCAGTGGCTCTAAAATGGAAAAGTGAGGAACTGCAGATGCTAGAATCTCGGGCAAAAATCACAAAGTGCTGGAGGAACTCAACGGGTCAGGCAGCATCTGTGGAAGGAATGGACAGACGATGTTTCGGGTCATGGCCCGAGGGCTGAAGAAGGGCACTGTTCGGAAATGTTGTCTGTCTGTTTCCCTCCGCAGATGCTGCCTGACCCGTTGAGTTCTTCCAGCACATTGTCTTCCTCAATGAGTCTGTGGAATTCTCTGCCTCAGAGGGCGGTGGAGGCCGGTTCTCTGGATACTTTCAAGAGAGAGCTAGATAGGGCTCTTAAAGATAGCGGAGTCAGGGAATATGGGGAGAAGGCAGGAACGGGGTACTGATTGTAGATGATCAGCCATGATCACATTGAATGGCGGTGCTGGCTCGAAGGGCTGAATGGCCTACTCCTGCACCTATTGTCTATTGTCTTTTGCATTAGGTGTAAGAAGCTGGTGTTATTACTGAAGTGGTTCATCTCATGACACTCCAGAACCTTCTTGCCTTCCACAAATCACGTCAATATTGCGATGTAATACTCTCAACCTGGGCAGCAGGTTGGTGCAGCGCTAGAGTTGTTGCCTTACAGCACTAGGGACCCAGGTCCTGAATATGGGTGCTTGCTGTACGTTCTCCCCGTGACCACGTGGGTTTTCTCCGGGTGCTCCGGTTTCCTCCCACACTCCCAAGGCGCCCAGGTTTGAAGGTTAATTGGCTTTTGTAAATTGTGCCTAAAGTGTAGGATAGTGCTGATTGCTGGTCGGCACGGACTCGATGGGCTGAAGGTCCTGTTTCCACGCTATTTACAGGTTAATTGTTTGGCAGGTTTACCGAGGTACAGTGTAAAGCTTTTTGTTGCGGGCTATCCAGTCAGCGGAAAGACAATACATGATTACAATCGAGCCATTTACAGTGTACAAAAAGGGAATAACATTTAGTGCAAGGTAAAGCCAACAAAGTCCGATCGAGGATAGTCTGAGGGTCATCGATGAGGTAGATAGTGATTCAGGACTGTTTTCTGGTTGTGGTCGGATGGTTCATTTGCCTGATAACAGTTGGAGAGAAATTGTCCCTGAATCTGGAGGTGTGCGTTGCCACACTTCTATACCTATTGCCTGATGAGAGAGGGGAGAAGAGGTCGTGGCCAGGTTGTATCTCTGAAGTCTAACTTGCTTGGAAGTGTACCATTCTAACAATACCAAATACTCTCAACACCGTCATGAGCAAAGCCGCCTCCTGGGCCGATACCTTATTCATCACCCTCAATGTTCATTCCTTCCTCCACTGATGTATCTGGCCTTTGGTAATGTGCCATCTACATACTTACAAAAGACAAAACAT
Source organism: Amblyraja radiata (assembly GCF_010909765.2). Taxonomy (NCBI): domain Eukaryota; kingdom Metazoa; phylum Chordata; class Chondrichthyes; order Rajiformes; family Rajidae; genus Amblyraja; species Amblyraja radiata. Next base: position 11,429,549 of record NC_045968.1, on the reverse strand, counting down.
TGGAAGAACTCAGCGGATACACTGACTTAGGGTCCTGATTCAAAATGGCGGCTTGGACCTCTTTGCCTCCACAGATGCTGCTTGACCCATTGAGTTCTTCCAGCACACTGCTTTATTATCCAGACTCCAGTCCCCCTAGTCTTCATACTTCCCTCGACCTCCTTGATAACAGCCCTGTCATGAATGTCAATGGTGGCATTTGGCACATGGAAATGCAGGCACCTGTAATACTCTCTCCAAAGTCTCATTGTCCCTTCTTTGGGAATATAGACGGTTTGTGCCATTGGGCTATAGTCTACTCCGGAGGAATATTTGGTTGTCCTGTAAGATCCTATAATTCCAAAAAATAATTTAATTGTCCCATCTGGGACACATGACAATAAAGCTCTCTCGACTTGTCTCTTGGTGCTCCTCTTGTTTGTGTTTGGCCTCACCCTGGCTGCCAGGGAGGGTGAGGACAGATGTGTCGGCGTGGGAATGGGAAGGGGAAGGTGAATTAAAAAGGCTGGCAACCAGAAGATCGAGATGGCCGTATTACTCAGAGTGCAAGTGCTCGGCAGAATGGTCCTCTCCTCCGCTGATGTAGACGAGGCCACATCGAGAGCACACAATACAATAGACGGAGGTTGGAGAAGGTGCAGCAGGTGAATAGTTGTCCCACCTGGAAGGTTCCTGGGTGGAGGTGAGGGAGGAGGTGTAGGGACAGGTGTAACATGCTCCCGGAGTTGGAGGCTGGACCGATGGGCCGTGGCCTGTAGAGGGAGCCACTGAGCCGGGCCCCCCATTCGTCCCACGAGGGCCAGAGAGGTGGGTGGAGGGATATGGCGATGGTGGACGCGAGGAGCAAGTTCCGGTGAGAATGAACCAGGGTCTCACCTTCCACGACCTCAAGGTTGGCAGAGAGGGGCTTCCCCCCCCCCACCCTTCACCGGCCACAGAGGCTGACGATGGGCGAGGAGAGGAGAGGAAAGGAAAGGGACGACGCTTCATTGGACGATCCTGACGGAGGCGTCCGCTGGAGGCCCCGCAGTGGCCTGGGGCTCGCCTGAATCGGGCCCCACTGCAGAAGGCCCAGCGCGTGGACCGGACTGGGTTGAAAATGGCACCAAAACCTCAGTGGAGTATTTCTGCACACTTTGTACTAATCCAGAATTGTGTTTAGATATAATCATAGTGATACAGCATAGAAACAGACCCTTCGGCCCAACTTGCCCATACTGGCCAACATGTGCCATCCACACTACTCCCACCTGCCTGCATTTGGGCCTTATCCCTCTTAACCTTGGTTTTTAGTTTTAGAGATACAGCACGGAAACAGGCCCTTCGACCCACCGGGTCCGTGCCGACCAGCGATCCCCGCACACTAACACCATCCTACACCCACTAGGGACAATTTGTACATTTACACCAAGCCAATTAACGCACAAACCTGTACGTCTTTGGAGTGTGGGAGGAAACCGAAGATCTCGGAGAAAACCTAAGCAGGTCACGGGGAGGAGCGTACAAACTCCTTACAGACAGCATCCGTAAACGGGATCGAACCCGGGTCTCCGGCGCCGCATTTGCTGTAAGGCAGCAACTCTATCGCTGCGCCACTGTGACTGCCCAACCTGTCCTATCCATGTACCTGGTTAAATATATGGCAATGCTTTTCTGACATCTGTGCAAAAGAAGGATTTCGCTGACCGCCTGTGAACATGATAATAAAGAACTATTGACTGTAAGTCCTGTGGTTGCAGGGGAAAGTGCCCGTGCTTGGGTGGGGCACGATGAGCAGACCAGTGTCACAGAGGGAGTGATCAATGGAGGAAAGGGTGGGGAGAGGACGACGTGGGAGGGGGGGGGGGGGAGGGGGGGAAGGTCTGCTGCCACATGCGTGGTACTTAAGACTGTTTGGTACTTTGTAACTTTGTTTGCGGCACGGTGGTGCAAATAGAGCTACTGCCTTGCAGCGCCAGAGACCCGGGTTCGATCCCGACTGCGGGTGCTGTCTGTATGGAGCTTGTCCGTTCTCCCTGCGCCCGCGTGGGTTTTCACCGAGATCTCCGTAGTTTCCTCCCACACACCAAAGACTACAGGTTTGTAGGTTAAATTCAGTATAAATTTGAACAAAAATTGTCCCCTAGTGTGCGTAGGATAGTATAAGTGTGCGGGGATCGCTGGTCGGTGGGCCGAAGGGCCCGTTTCTGCGCTGTACCTCTAAACTAAACTAAACTACACTTGTATACTGCCTACGTTGCATGCTAAATAAACCATTTCACTGACAATAAAGCATCATCCATTCATTCATATTTATATAACTGTAGCACTATTCACCCACTTTTTTTTATCATATAATTGCACATTATAGAAAAATATCAACTTTTGTCCATAAAAAGTAAGGCTAACTTTTAATGCTTATCTTCAATTTTTCTGAGTTGTTTTAAAGTATAATTCAGGTGATGATACTCCTAATGTCGTGTTGTCACTTGCGAGCGGAGCGCCAAGGCAAATTCCTTGTATGTGAACATTCTTGGCCAATAAACTTATTCATTCCTTCATTCATTCATAGTTTGTGTTTTAGTTTTTTGGTTTCAGTTTTAGAGATACAGTATGAAAACAGGCCCTCCGGCCCAGCGAGTCCGAACCGACCAGCGATCCCCGCACATTAACACTACCCTAAGGAGAATTTACAATTATACCAAGCCAATTAATCTGCAAACCTGTACGTCTGGGAGAAAACCGAATATCTCGGAGAAAACCCATGGGTAGAACGTGCAAACTCTGCACAGACAGCGCCCGTAGTCGGGATCGAACCCGGGGTCTCCGGCGCTGTAAGGTAGCAACTCACCGTGCTGCACCACCGTGCTGCCCTAGAATATTTGTACCTCCCCCAGTCCTCCCAATTCTGTTCCCCTTCCCATTATCCCCTCCGTACCACCCTATCATCCCCCCTCTCTCATCCCTCTCTCCCTCCTGGCTCCATCCTCCTACTACACAAATTCTTCATATACTGGAACCTCTCCTGCATCTGGTTCCATCTGCCCATTCATAGTCATTAATGGTTGCCAGTATCACCTTCCGTACTCATCAGTCTTAGTGTCCCTTCTCATCACACTCCAGCCTTTATCTCCACCTCTACCTCTACCTTCCCATCCCATCATCTGCCTCCCCCCACCCTTGTTTCCCCTTTTGTCCCATGTCTGCTTCTACTTATCACCTAACCACCCCTGTTTCTGGGCTGTTTCACTCCTTGAGTCTTTTTCGAACCGTTCATGAACTAGGCAAGGTATGGTGGAGAGCCTGAGAATGAAATGATGAAGCTGGGATTAGATTGACTGGAAGCCCTTGAAATTCACAAAGAACTCATGAGAGATTAGTAAATCGGTGGGGCAGCAGTGGAGTTGCTGCCTCACAGCGCCAGAGACCCTGGTTCGATCCTGACTACGGGTGCTGTCTGTATGGAGTTTGTACGTTCTCCCCTTGACCCGCGTGGGTTTTCTCTGAGATCTCCGGTTTCGTCTCACACTCCAAAGACGTTCAGGTTTGTGGGTTAATTGGCTTTGTATAAATGTAAATTATCCCACTCTGTGTGTAGGACAGTGTTAATCACAATCACAATCACAATAATACTTTATTAGCCAAGTATGTTTTGCAACATACGAGGAATTTCATTTGCCAAGTCAGTCATACAAATAAAAAGCAACGGAGCACACAAAATACATTTTAACATAAACATCCACCACAGTGACTCCTCCACATTCCTCACTGTGATGGAAGGCGAAAAAAAGTTCAATCTCATCCCTTTGCTCTCCCACGGTCGGAGGGCTCGAGTCCACCGTTGGCGGGATGATCTTGACTCCCGAAGCCGGCGGCGTTTGGGCCTTCCGCCTCGAGGCGATCAGCTCCTGCATATGGGGGATGTCAGCTCCCCCGCGCTGGACGATCGAACCCCACTCCCGAGATTGCGAGCTCCCGATGTAAAGTCTGCAGATCGCAATTGGAGCGATCTCAGGCAAGAGATCGACTCCGATGTAAGTCCACGCCCCATGGTGGGGCCCAAGGTCAGTCCTAGGAGGCTCCATTGATGGTAGACCGCAGAGCAACCGGAGAATGCGATCCAAAAATTAATCGCATCTCTGGCAAGGTAAGAAACTGAAATAAAAAGTTTCCCCCTCCCCCTCCCCCACATAAAACAAACTGGAGACATTTACACAGATTTTTAACACACTAAAAAATGTTTAAAAGACAAAAAAACAGACTGTTAGCGGGGGCTGCCAATCATGCGACGCCCCCTGGTGGATTGGGGATTGCTGGTCGGTGCGGACTCGGTGAGCCAAAGGACCTGTTTCCCCGCTGTATCTTTAAACTAAACTAAAAACTGAAAAGAACTCAAGTGCCATTTGAATGTATCACTGGCTGAATGGTGAGAATCTAGATTTAGTTTAGTTTGGAGATACAGCACAGAAACAGACCCTTCGGCCCACCGAGTCCACACTGACCAGCGATCACCCCATACACTAGCACTATCCTACACACACTAGGAACAATTTTTAATTTTAAACAAAGCCATTTAACCTGCAAACCTGTACGTCTTTGGAGTGTGGGAGGAACTCTGAGTACCTGGAGAAAACCCACGCAGGTCACAGGGAGAACGTGCTAACTCTGTATTGTGAAATGTGAAGCTAATGCAAGTTAATAGTAAGATTAAAGGAGAACATACCAGTTTGAAGTTTGATCTGTATTTTATGAGGAGTTACGATGAGGGATTACGTGAAGAACCCCGCCACGACGCATGCGTGTCATTCTTCAAAGCAGCGGTGTGAAATCACAGATAACTGTAATGACTAAACATAGTAAGATTAGAGAAGAGATACCAGTTAAGTATATGATCAAGGGTGGGAGCGGAGGGCACGTAATCCCTCATCGTAACTCCTCATAAAATACAGATCAAACTTCAAACTGGTAAGTTCTCGTTTAATCTTACTATTTTACTTCGGAGTCACGTGAGTGACTACGTGAAGATTTTAAAGCTCTGCGATTTCATGCCGTGGAAACGAGTCCATGCATCACGTCTGCCTTGATTACTGTAGGAGGAATTGTGTTAACATAATTTGGACATGAATTCGACATTGAAATCATAAAATTTATTAACACAAATTTATAACCCCTTTTTATGGGTTTAAATTAATTTACAGAACTTAAATTTGTTTCTGCAAACGTTCCAGGTTTCATTACTGGTTTGTTGTAAAATAATTGGAATGTTTTTTCCCCCAGACCATCCTGCTGCTTTGAGGATTTGTTCCATTGGTACATCCAACTGTATCGCTGCCGATGTAGCTGCAGCCCTGGTGGAATGAGATTTAAAAATATTAGTATCCACCCCAGCCTGTGTTAGCACCTGTTTCAGCCATCTTGAGGTGGTCTGGACCGTCATTCTTTTGTGTGGTTGCTAGTGGCTGACCAAAAAGTGCCTTCTCATTGCCTCTTAGGATTTTCGTTTTCTCCATGTATAACGACAGATGTCTTATTATACACAGACAGTCATCTGTTTGGGTATGACCTAAATTGTATATTGAGGCCTGCTGATCCCTGTCTGTTCTGCTTTACTAACTCATAGATATGAAACGTAATATTTTCTGTTGAGGAAGTCATGTTGTCCAGTCTTAGTTTATGCAGTGACTGTACCCTCTGTGCCATGACCAATGCCATTAGCATTGCCATTAGCATGACTGTTTTTAATGTCAGTCTGTGTAGGGACAGAGCTGTTGCTGGAGACCAATTCCTGAGCATCTTCAGGATAATACTTACATCCCATATTTGGGAGTACCTGGTTCTTGGGGGATTAGTATTAAAAATTCCCCTCATAAGTTTTGTTACCAGTGGGTGAGTCCCAACAGAGTAACGCTCTGTCCCCTGCCATAGGTAAGTCGATAGGGCACTTCTGGTGCAGTTGATGGCACTGTAACTGAGCCCCTCATCATAGTGGAGGCCTGCCAGATATTCCAGAACAGATGGGATGTTCATGTCTCTGTAGGTGATGTTGTTTTTATGGCAGTGCATCGCCCACTTCCTGATATAGACCAGATACTGTTTTTTGGTTGACTGTCTTTGGGCCGCCGAGATCATGTTCACTGTTCGGTCCGTCAGTCCCAGTTGTAGTAGAGGTGTTTTTAAACTCTACAAATTAATAAGTTCAAATGTTTATGGCATGGGTGGCTATCCCTTGTTACGGGATGTAGCAATAAATCTGGTCTATGTGGGATGGTGATACATGGTTCTAATACCATGTTTAATACCACTGGGAACCATGGTTGAGTAGGCCAATCGGGTACTACCAATACCAGATGCAGAGTCTTGTTGTATTTTCCTTAATACCCGACTGATGAGGCAGGAAGGAGGGAATGCGTAAATAAACAATTTCCCCCCCCAATGCAGCGAAAATGCATCTGTCGCCGCTGCCCCAGGGTCTGGTTCCCATGAAACATAATTTGATAAATGGTGGTTAAGTCTGGATGCGAATAGATCGATATCTGGTGTTCCATATTTTGCTGTAATATCAGCAAATACTTTTTTATTCAACATCCATTCGGTGTTTTCATTAAATTTGCGTGACCTGGTGTCTGCCACTAAATTTAGTCTTCCCGGTAGGTAAGTGGCTGATATCCAAATATCTCTCTGGATACACCATTGCCAAATTGTATTAGCCAGATTGTCACATGATGTCGATTTGTTTCCACCCATGTGGTTAATGTATGCTACCACGGTGGTATTGTCTATCTGTAGTCTAACATGCTGGTGATATGATCCAGTACAATATGACTTTAGGCCATGGAATGCACCCAACATTTCCAGGTAGTTTATGCCCAGTGTGAGTAATAATGATGCCTCCTGAGCAGTCCATCTACCTACACAGCTGGTGATGGTATTGGTGGCTCCCCACCCAAGTGCACTGGCATCAGTTTGTAGTACCATGGAAAGGTTACTGACAATGATTGGGTTGGAACAAAGCCAGATGTTATCTATCCACCATTTTATTCCATTTTAGCTTGATTGGTAGTTTCATAGGTCTGTCAAAGTGACCTGCATTCATTTAGAGTGCTTGTATTTTTGCTCTCTGTAAGTTTTGGTAATGTAGAGGTCTAAATTGTGTGGCTGGAAAGGCAGCCACCATTTGCCAATTACTTTTGCTACCAATCTGATGGATGGTTTGCTGATGTCAATGAGGTTATGCAAGCCTCTATTAAATCTCTAGCCTTTCCCTTAGGCAGAGTCACCGACATGTGAACTGAGTCAATGGTGAAACCCCCAAATAGTCCATAGTAGTGGACGGCGTTAGTTTAGATTTAACTGGATGGATAATAAATCCCAGTTTTTCAAATAACTGTTTTGTGGCTGTTACAGTTTGTTTGGCCAATTCCAAAGTTTTGCCCACAATGAGTATGTCATCTAAATATGCCATGACCATGTGTTTACGTTTCCGTAGAAACGCTAGGGCTGGTTTCAAAATTTTTGTGAAACAGCCTGGGGCTGTTGACCCATTTGGCAGTGCTTTATACTGCCAAAGTTGCCCATCCAGTTGAATTTTAAGTAACATCTGTGGTCACCTCGTATAGGCACTGAATAGTAAGCATCTTTTAAATCGATGCTGGCCATGAAGTAACCTTTGGAAATTAATTGTTTAGCAGTAACAAAGGTATCCATTTTGTCAGATGTATGGTGATGCGACAACCACCATCTTTTTTGTTTTTGATAAATATATTGGACACGAATTCTAATGGTTCGTGTTGAGTTTTCTCAATTACACCTTTTATGTAAAGCCGCTCCAGTTCAGCTTGCGCTTTTGATTTTTCTTTATCAGAAGGCACGAACATTCGGTTCGATATATGTTGAACTGGAGGGCTGTACTTGTGTATAAACTCTATTGTATATCCCTGGATACTGCTTAAGATGTAAGTATCGGTTGTTAACATGCTCCATGCATTCAGAAAAGAGTGTAGTCTCCCCCCAACCTCCATGCTCCCTGTATTTTGTAGGGAACCAGACCCACCTACCTCCATAGTTACCAGTGGCAGGTTTACTTCTTTTTGTAGGTTCTTCGCTGCTGTTGTTGCGCTGGTGTCTGGATTTTCGGTTTGGTTGGCGTTGGAGGTCCCCGCATCTTCCAAGAAGGCCAGCCTGGGCCATGGCCTAAAAAGACTCATGTTTTGAATACCGGGCCTTCGAGCTTTCACCAGTTCTGCTGGTGGGTGCGTAGGGGTGCTGTCTTTGGCTGTAGTGTTTGTTGGAGTCCATTTTATTAGTCCAGTAGGTTCTCTTGTTCCTGCACCCCTTACACACTTGTCTTTCCTTCTGCGGACCCCTCTTCCAGGTCAGCCCAGAACTGACCCGCAGTGCTCCCCTCTGATGAGGTAGAAGCACTGTGCAGCCCTTCAAGAGGTACTGCTGTGGGTTTATCATAGGGCACACAGTGACCCGACTCCATCTCCCGGAGTCTGTCACATTAGAGCAAATGCTCCTCACACCGCTCCATCTGGCTCCAGCGCTCTCGGTCGCTGGCCGCCCGCGGTTGTTCAAAGTCGGACTCCTCTGAGTCCACGACCTTGTTTATTTTTGTGTCTAGCCTTTCCGCCCGGCTGCGTGGATCTGGCCGGTGCGGAGGCGACATCGGGCACAGCTGATCCCACTATCGGTGATCCGAGTGCCGCTGGCTGCTGCTGGCTGCCCGCTGCTCCGCGGTCCTCCCTCACCAGCTTTGTCCTTACTGCCGTGGAGTGGATCTGGCCGGTGCGGAGGCGACATCGGGCACAGCTGATCCCATCTATCCCACCAGCTTTGTCGCAGCCCGTTGGTTTCTCCACCTGTAATTAGCATGGTAAAAACACAAAAAGACCGCAGCTCTTACCTGCAGGTCCAAGTTAAAATTGTCGCTACGGGGGAACGTCGTTCCACCCCGCCTCCTGCCGTTTTCGACTTGTCCAAAAAGTCGACGGCCCCATTCTGAATAGTCTCCCGCCCGGCCGTGGTGTTCTGGCCAGCGCGGGACCAAAAGTCAGCACAGCTGATCCCTTACGGGGCTTGTGCCTTCAGCTGCTGCTGGCTCCCGCAACTTCGCGGTCCTCCCCAGCCAGCTTCACTCGCAGCACTTGTGGACACTATTTTGTCCAGATTCCCCCCCCCTGTGTAAAAACAGCGCGGGGACAAACACTACCGCAGAGTAAATCACTTACCTGCAGGTCGCGGTTTCAAACTTACCGCTGCGGGGGAACACTCCACCCCGCCTGTCGTTTCGCAAGCGTGAAGCGATATTGACACGCATGCGTCCTGGCGGGGTTCTTCACGTAGTCACTCACGTGACTCCGAAGTAAAATCCTGTTCTTCGCTGGCCTGTAGTTATTAGACCATGCAGTGTAAGCCATGGGTAATGAAACTGGAGTATTTCTGATGAGAGAGGTATTTCTGCAGTTTTTGCAGTAAATCGGTCATCTTACTGTGACTTTTCCTGTTAATGCAAGTGTGAAACTATCAATTTGGCAACATTGGCAATTGTGTTTTCAGTCAATCACACTGTCACACGAGAAGAAGAAAGGAAGAGGAGGAGGAGGAGCCAGAGGGCTGAGGGAGAGATGAGAAGGGGAGGAGACAGTGAGGACTACCTGAAACTAGAGAAGTCAATGTTAATAATTTAGTTTAGATTAGTTTGGAGATACAGCGTGGAAACAGGCCCTTCGGCCCACCGAGTCTGTGCTGACCAGTGATTCCCGCACTTTAACACTATCCTACACCTACTAGGGCTAATTTTTACATTTACCAAGCCAATTAACCTACAAACCTGTACGTCTTTGGAGTGTGGGAGGAAACCGAAGATCTCGGAGAAAACCCACACAGGTCACGGGGAGAGCGTACAAACTCCGTACAGACAGCACCCCTAGTCGGGATCGAACCCGGGCCTCAGGTGCTGCATTCGCTGTAAGGCAGCAATTCTACCGCTGCGCCACCGTGACCGCCCAAAGTTAATCAGAGTTAATCAGGGTTAATGCCGCCCGGATTGGAGAGTATTGGCTATAATGGGAGGCTGAACAGACTTGGATTGTTTTCTCCTGAGCATTGCAGGTTGCAGGGAGACATGATGGAAGTGTATAAAATGATGACAAACGTAGGGAGGTTAGAGCGTCAGAACTTTATTCCCAGGATGGAAATGTCAAATACAGTCGGGCATAGCTTTACGGTGAGAAGGGCAAAGCTTGAAAGAGATGTGCGAGGAAAAGTTTTTTTCTACAGGGTGGGTGCCCGGAATATGCAGGTGAGGGTAGTAGTGGAGGCAGGTACTTTAGTGGCGTTGAAGAGACCTTTGAACAGGGACGTGGATGTTCAGGGAATGGAGGAATACGAGTTGGAACGGCAGGCAGATACGAGTTGGAATTGGCTTCACGTTTGGCATGGACATTGTGGGCCGAATCGCCTGTTCTTGTGCTGTGTAGTGAGGAACTGCAGATGCTGGTTTAAACCAAAGATAGACACAAAAAGCTGGAATAACTCAGCGGAACAGGCAGCATCTCTGGAGAGAAGGAATGGGTGGTGTTTTTGGTCACTTATTCCTTTCCTCCAGAGATGCTGCCTGACCCGCTGAGTTACTCCAATGTAATGTATATGTGCAAGGTAAGCCCATGGAGCCGAATAAAAAGCAAATAAAAACAATATGCCTGAATTTGAGTATAGGAGCAAAGAGGTCCTTCTGCAGTTGTACAGGACCCTAGTGAGACCACACCTGGAGTATTGTGTGCAGTTTTGGTCCCCTAATTTGAGGACGGACGTTCTTCCTATTGAAGGATTGCAGCGTAGGTTCACCAGGGACTGCCATATGCTTAGAGAATGGAGCGGCTGGGCTTGTATACTCTGGAATTTAGAAGGATGAGAGGAGATCTTATTGAAACATAAGATTATTAAGGGTTTGGACACGCTAGAGGCAGGAAACATGTTCCCGAAGGTACACAAAAAAGCTGGAGAAACTCAGCGGGTGCAGCAGCATCTATGGAGCGAAGGAAATTGGCAACGTTTCGGGCCGAAACATTGCCTATTGAAGGGTTTCGGCCCGAAACGTTGCCTATTTCCTTTGCTCCATAGATGCTGCTGCACCCGCTGAGTTTCTCCAGCTTTTTTTGTGTACCTTCGATTTTCCAGCATCTGCAGTTGCTTCTTGAACAACATGTTCCCGATGTTGGGGGAGTCCAGAACTAATGGGCCACAGTTTAAGAATAAGCAGTAAGCCATTTAGAATGGAGATGAGGAAATACTTTTTCACACAGTGTTGTGAGTCTGTGGAATTCTCTGCCTCAGAGGGCGGTGTAGGCCGGTTCTCTGGATACTTTCAAGAGAGAGCTAGATAGGGCTCTTAAAGATAGTGGAGTCAGGGGATATGGGGAGAAGGCAGGAACGGGGTACTGATTGGGGATGATCAGCCATGATCTCATTGAATGGCGGTGCTGGCTCGAAAGGCCAAGTGGCCTACTCCTGCACCTATTATCTATTGTCTATTGTCTATTGTCTATGTTCATCAGGTTAGAATACCGAATATTTCAGGTACATTTGTCTTATTTCAGATTTTCAACATCTGCAGATTTTTGTATTACATGTCTTCCTCAAACGTTTTCTTCTGCAACCTTGCTATTTAAAGGACCAACATCTAGTCTAGTTTAGTTTAGTTTAGCTTAGTTTAGTCTGAAGCAGGGTCGCGACCCGAAACGTTACCCATTCCTTCTCTCCAGAGATGCTGCCTGTCCCGCTGAGTTACTCCAGCTTTTTGTGTGCGTCGTCTGTTCTTGCGCTGTACTGTTCTATGGTCTATTATTAACAGTCATACACAATGCCGCAGCTTTTCAATCTTCTGGATTCTCTTCAAGTTGAATCCAGAAAGCACATGAGGGGATCTTAATGTTTATAAATGTTAATACGCACCAGGGAATACCCCTGGTTTCAAGCCTCTAACTCTCAACATCATGTCATGGCTACAATTAACTGCTCAGATGTGGCAAACTAACAACCAATTACCTAAATATCACTGGAAGACTTTCCATTTAAGTAACTACGAACGCAACTCAGAACAATCATTTGTCATAAAAATATCTTCATTGATTCCCAGTATGGTCAGCTTTGTAACTGATCAACAATATCACACAGAGAGTTGTGAGTCTGTGGAATTCTGTGCCTCAGAGGGCGGTGGAGGCCAGTTCTCTGGATACTTTCAAGAGAGAGCTAGATAGAGCTCTTAAAGATAGCGGAGTCAGGGGATACGGGGAGAAGGCAGGAACAGGATACTGATTGGGGATGATAAGCCATGATCACATTGAATGGCGGTGCTAGCTCAAAGGGCCAAATGGCCTACTCCTGCACCTATTGTCTATAATATATTATTGAACCCATCAATTCCACATTATGTCTTTCACTAGGTAATCAAAGTCAAAGTCAAAGTCAAAGTAACCTTTATTGTCATTCAGACCTTGTGGTCTGAACGAAATTTTGTTGTCTTGTAGTCCTAAAAATGACAAAAACACACAAAAAACACAAATTAACATCTACTACAGTGAGTTCACCAGGCACCTCCTCACTGTGATGGAGGCAAAAGTCTTAAGTCTTTGTCTCTTCCCTTCTTATTCTCCCTCTGCGCCGTAGCGATCCAGGCTTCAGATGTTGTGACCCAGCCGGGCGATGGTAAGTAATGTCAGTCCCGCGGCTGAATCCGAGCTCCGCGAACGGGCGGTTTAACTCTGCGGCCCGGGGTGGTCGAAGCTGCCGAAGCTGCCAAAACTGCGGCCCTCCAGTCCAGCGGACGCAGCTGTTGTTGCGGGAGCTCCGGAGAACTGGTCACCAACCTGTGACTGTGAGCTCCCGACGAGGTCATCCACTGGGCCCGCAGTCGGGTCGGGTGGCCGCTGCCGCCGGAACACTGCCCCGAGGCCGGGTGGCCGCTGCCGCTGCTGCTGCCGCTGCCCCAGCTCCGAGGCCGGGTCGCCGATGCTGCTGCCGCTGCCCCAGCTCCGAGGCCGGGTGGCCGCTGCCGCTGCCCCAGCTCCGAGGCTGGGTCGCCGCTACTGTCGGAACACCACAGCTCCGGAGTCGGACCGCTGCCGCTGGAACGCTGCCCCAGCTCCGTTATTAGGCTTCGGCGCAGGCGGACGCGGAGACGGGGGATACGACAAGAGAAGTCGCATCCCCCCGAAGGAAGAGACCAAAAACATGTTTCTCCCCCCCACCCACACACACACACAACCTAATAAACCAAAAATTAACTAAAACAGGACAAAAGAACAACAATAAAAAAAGAAAAAAACAGACGGACTGCAGGCGAGCCGCAGCTGCTAAGGCAGCGCCGCCATCTTCCCTGTGATCAGGGAATAGTCATCTGGAGCACTTTAGTAACATCAATCCTAACCTTATTCTGAACAGATGTATGCTGGTAAAAGACTTTCTACCTAGTTATTTGAGGTAACTACATAATCCTTCCCTCTTCCTTCTTCTCTCTATAACCCCCCCTTCTTTGTTCCCTTCCCACCCCCCTCTCCCCTGTGTCCCACTTGGCACCCAGACATATTTCAAATGTGTCTGAAGAAGGGTCCTGACCCGAAACGTCACCTATCAACGTTAGTCTGAAGAAAGGCCTTGATCTGAAACATCACCAATCCAAGTTGAGTCTAACAAAGGGACCCAACCCGAAACTAACCCTCTCCATGTTAGATTTGAAGAAGGGTCCTGACCCTAAACGGCACCAATCCACATTAGAGTCTGAAGAAGGGACTGACCCAAAGTGTCGCCCGTCCATGTTCTCCAGAAATGCTGTCTGACCCACTGAGTTACTCCAGCACTTGGTGTTTTTTTTTTTGTAAACCAGCATTTGAACTTCCTTGTTTCCGTATACCAACTTAGCTTGGTGCAAATGGATCTTTTAGATTAGTTGATGTATGCAAATAAAAATCTATAATGGTTATGTTTCCAATGGATAAGTTGAGGAAACATCTGCATAATGTGAGTGGCATCCACTGACAAATCTGAGTTATTTACATGTATAGACCCTTTCTTCCGGAAACATTGCCTATCAAGTCAAGTCGTCAAGTCAACTTTATTTGTCACATAGACATACAAGATGTGCAGTGAAATGAAAGTGGCAATGCCTGCGGATTGTGCAAAAACTACAGAACAGAACAGAACAGAATCAGTATTTACATGTTAGAAAAAAAACAACAATTTTAGAAAAACACAACACAACAGTAAATTAGTCTCTGGTGAGATAAGAGTTTACAGTCTTGATGGCCTGTGGGAAGAAACTCTGTCTCATCCTCTCTGTTTTTACAGCATGACAGCGGAGGCGTTTGCCTGACCGTAGCAGCTGGAACAGTCCGTTGCTGGGGTGGTAGGGGTCACCCATAATGTTGCTGGCTCTGGATCTGCACCTTCTGATGTATAGGTCCTGCAGGGGGGGCAAGTGTAGTTCCCATAGTGCGTTCGGCCGATGTTCTCTAGGAATGCTGCCTGAACTACTGAGTTACTCCAGCACTTTGTGTCTTTTTTTTTTTTGTAAACCAGCCTCTGCAGTTCCTTGTTTCTCCAGAGTTATTTACATGGTTGGTTGAAATAGCCAGACTAAATATGATTCTGAAAAGATAATCGGTAAAATTCTGATTCTTGAATTTTAGGGGAACTATCTAACCTCGTGGGTACACACAAAGCAATAGGAATTGATTTGTACAGGTAAATGAAGAAGAATGTTCAGAAAGTTTGTAGTTTCCCGAAAAAACTGTTCAGAATCAACTATAAATGATAAAAAATGTAAACGGGAGTCTTACCTGGAACGTTCGTGAACAATACACAGTGGCACAGTTGGTAGAGCCACTGCCTCATAGCGCCAGAGACCAGAGTTTGATTCCGACCTTGGGTGCTGTCTGTGTGGAGTTTGAACGTTCATCCTGTGTCCACATGGGTTTCCTCCGGGTGCTCCGGTTCGCTAACTTATCCCAAAGGTGTGGGTGCGTGGGTTTTTGTAGGTTAATTGGTCCTCTGTAAAATTGTCCCCAGTGTGAAAGTGGGATAACTAATGTGAATAGGGGTTGATCGATGGTCAATGTGGACTCGCTGGATTGAAGGGCCGGTTCCCATGCTGGATCTTTAAACAAGAACAAAATGTCATTTGGATTAGTGTCAAGTTAGGAATATTAGATTGTATCCAGTTCAAAACTATTATGAACAAATTTAAATCAGGCACAAATTGGAAATGAAAGAAGATTATTTTAATCAAATAGGTAATCAATAAGACAAATTATATACATATTATTTTTGTAAACCAGCAAATGCATTTTATTGTCACATGGACTGAGGTACAGTGAAATTCATTTTTTGTATAGAGTTCAGAACATAAGCATTCATTTTTGTATAGAGTTCACTTGTATACATAAGCATCTCAGATACAGTACAAGTGTATAGCAGCAGTACACAGAGTCGCCAGTTTGGCCCCATTTTCAAGTCCCAGTTGTTGTAAGTGCAGCGATCTTGACCTGACCATGAAGGCCCGTTGCCATGGTGACACTGCAGGGCCAGCCTGCCCCACCGCTGTAGGCCGCGTGCGGTCCACGTGCTCGGCCACTTGGAGTGGCGCCCGGTCCAGCCGAGCCCCAGGCTGCAGCAGGGCCTCCAGCGGCCCACACCCCCATCGAGGCTGCGCGCTCCTTCAGTGGCGCAACAGTGGAGCTACTGCCTTACAGCGCCAGTGACCCAGTATCAGTGGCAAGACAATGCATGTTTACAATCGAGCCATCCACACTGTACAGATACACACAATTTCAATGATCCATCCCACTCCTCATTATTTATTCAATCCAATGCTTCCACCGACATTAGTGTTGGATCTACTCAACGGGCAATGACGAAGACAAAGAAGATCATCTTTCAACACACACACAGTGTTATCAAGGTGAAGGTTTGCTGATATCTAGGATTATAAGAACATTGGACGAGTTGGTCATAAGAGCTAATCTAAGAGCTTTAAAGTTGGAGAAACAGGATGCGAGAAAAAGGCCAGCGGGTACAGCGCTGGGTTCGATCCCGACTACGGGTGCAGTCTGTACGGAGCTTGTGCGTTCTCCCCGTGACCCTCGTGGGTTTTCTCCAAGATCCGAGTTTCCTCCCACACTCCAAAGACGTGCAGGTTTGTAGGATCATTGGCTTGGTATAAATGTAAAATTGTCCCTTGTGTGTGCGTGTGTGTGTGTGTATAGGATAGTGTTAGTGTGCGGGGATCGCTGGTCGGCGCGGACTCGGTGGGCCGAAGGGCCTGTTTCCGCGCTGCATCTCTAAACTAAACTAAGAAAACTAAAAGACTGTCTACGGTCAGGCTAAATGTGTTGGCGGAGTCATGGAAACATCAGAACAAAGATGACAACCAGTCACAATGGTCATTAGAGGATGTAACCGTGGGGATTATTTAATGTTCTTCCATCCGATTCTTGAAATACAAGTGCGGAAAGCTTATTGAATCTTTCTGCGGGAGAAAATTATTACGAATTGGTAAAATATCTGACAGGAAGGGTTATTTTCAACCAGGATTGGTGGGCAGAAGTTTTTTTTTTCTCATTCCATACAGTCTTGGGTTCTGAACAATGGTGAAACTAATTTCGCCCCCTCCATCCAGAATTAGTCACAAGTTATTGACCGACTGATGGATGTCGGCCTTGTTGTATATTTTATTCATGTTTTTAACTTGACGTTAAAATTCGATTTAAGCTTTTAACTGATGGATTACAAAAGAAATGATTTCACTTTGCAGAATAGAAAGCCCTTTATTCAAGGCGGCAAGACAAAATGATGTTGAAACTTTGAAGAATTTACTAGAGGAGAAACATGTAGACCCTTTTGAAAGAGGTGAGTTAACTGTAGCAGCAGGTAGCAATATATTGATATATATATATATACATATACATATATATATCGCAAAAAATTTGCATGTCTCAGAACTGGGAAATATTTTGCATTGTGCCTTACTGGTAAATTGTTCAATGGACTGAAATTAGTAAAATATTTAAATATACAACAGCTTGTTGAGTAACATTGTACATCACAGCTACTATGGATGAATAAGGCAAATTCATATCACTGGTTCCATTTCCCTCGCACAAGATAAACACACACTCCGATTTGTATCTGAACTCCTTTGAAGATTGCATTGGAATAGGAATGCTAAAGTCGGTGTAAAATTATAAAATACCAATGAAATACTTGTAATGCCATGAATTACAGTAGACCACATTGAGGGCTGCACGGTGGCGCAGCGGGTAGAGCTGCTGCCTCACAGCGCCAGCGACCCGGGTTCAATCCTGTCCTCGGGTGCTGTCTGCGTGTGGAGTTTGCACGTTCTCCCTGCGACCGTGTGGGTTTCCTCCGGGTGCTCCGGTTTCCGCCCACGTCCCAAAGACGTGCGGGTTTGCAGGTTAATTGGCCCTCTATAAATTGCCCCTGGTGTGCGGGCCGTGGATGTGAAAGTAGGATAGCATGGACGTAGTATGAATGGATGATCGATGATCGGTGTGGTGGGCCGAAGGGCCTGTTTCCATGTTGTATCGTTTAATCAATTAATCAATCTCCAAGGGACAAGGTATAATGTTGGTGCATGTGTGTGCTTGTGCGTGCGTGTGTATGTGTGTAAGTGAGTGTGTAAGTGTGAAATAGGGGCTGTGGATAAGGGATAGAAGGGGGGACACCGGAGAATAGAAGCCTCTATAATTAAACAAATAGTCCAGTCATAAATCTTATGATTTTAAACCGAATATGCTTTGGACTGAGTTTACTAAATGTCATCAAATTTACTTTACAGAAGTTTGTACAGGGACTTCATTTATAATCTGTTACGATAATTGTAGAAATGTCTCTAGTTTCTGTGTAATTCTAGCAGGAAAGCAGCAAGAGAAATGTAGCGAATGGTGGTGTATGTTCTGGGCTATCACAGCTAGTAATCTCCGAGTGTAACCTTTCTCCAACTGCAAGCATGTTCAGCCTTGTGTTCAGCATTTTAACAAAACCTGTCGATATCAAACCCTTCTTTGTTCACTCATGTCGTCTGGGATGTGTTGGACAGAAATGCAAACACCTGTACAAATTGACCAATAGATGGGATCAAACATTTGATATGAGATTACATAATTAATTTGTTGGTTGCATAATTAACGTATCAATTGCATAATTAACATTAATGGCATAATTAACTTATTGATCGCATAATTAACTTATTGTTTGCATAATTAACTTATTAATGGCATAATTAACTTATTGATCACATAATTAACTTATTGTTTGCATAATTAACTTATTAATGGCATAATTAACTTATTAATGGCATAATTAACTTATCGATTGCATAATGAATTTAATGATTGCATAATTAACCTAATGATTGCATAATCAACATTGATTGCATAATCAACTTATTGATTGCATAATTCACTTATTGATTGCAAGATTTATTGATTGATTAACAAGCTGCATGCTTAACAAACTATTTAATGAATGGCTTGATTGCTTAACCAACTTATTAACGAACTGCTTAACAAACGGCTTAAAGGACGGCTTGATTGCTTAATGAACTTTAACGAACAGACCTGCTTGCTTCATGAATGGATTGATTGCTTAATTAAAATAAACTTCCAGTTGTGACATAGATTTTAAAACTGCCAAATAGACCTAAATTATATTAATCAACTTGATACTAAGCCAAGTTATAATTTAGAAAACCAAATGAATCTTTGGACTAAAATCCTTGTCTTCTCTGGTTGATTTTCTATAAATGTCCAGGCCATTTTTATCAACCAATTGTGATTTAGAGTAGCTTATCTCATTTTAACTTTTATCCAACTTTGGACTCTGTTCCGTCAGCCGATTAATGGCATTAATTACACCGGTTGTTTGCACTAACTCAGGAAATATTGCCTGATCCAGGACAAAACCAGAGCACCCGGAGAAAACCCACGCAGTCGCAGAGAGAACGTACAAACTCCATACAGACTGAAACCGTAGTCAGGATCGAACCTGGGTCTCTGGCGCCGTAAGGCAGCAACTCTACCGCTGCACAGGTTTTCTCCGAGTGCTCCGGTTTCTTCCCTCACACCAAACACATGGAGCTTTGTAGGTTAATGGGCCTCGGTAAATTGCAAAATGTCGCCAGTGCGTAGGGCAGTGCTAGGGTACAGGGTGGCCGCTGGTCAGCGGGGAGTTGTGGGCCGAAGTTCCGTTTTCCACGCTGTATCTAAGTCTAAAGCTCACTAATAGCATTCCCATATTTCTCACTTGGCAAAATGATGTTTTTTGCAACATAAAAATGAACCAATGCCCTTACCCTGAGAGAGGATTGGCGCAATATTTATAGATGTCTTATCATATGGACAGATGAGGGTCATAGAATCATAGAGTGATACAGTGTGGAAACAGGCCCTTCTGCCCACACTGGTCAACAATGTCCCAGCTACCCTAGTCCTACTTGCCTGCGCTTGGACCATATACCCTCCAAACCTGTCCTATCCACGTACCTGTCCAACTGTTGGTTCTACAAATATTGAGTTTAATAAGTTTCTGCAGCTGCATACAAACCTCACGGCTAACTCATATCATCCATGGGATATTACAGAACATTTGACGTCAATACCTGCCCGTGAATGAAGACGCATTTAAGGAGTGCTCTTATTTCCATTTTCAATCAATGTAAACTGTATTAAAAAATCACTGAGATTGAGAATGCAGAATATATAGCTCATTGGGAAATTATGCTCTGCAGAATTACTAAGGCATGTCCATCTGAGACCATTTCTTTCAGGCAGCATCAGCCCTTCATTTTAGCTTACAACTTGGAGACAGGCTCTTCAGCCCACCGAGTCCGCGCCGACCAGCGATCCCAGTACACTAGCGCTATCCGACACACCAGGGACAATTTACAATTTCTACCGAAGTCAATTAACCTACAGACTTGCACGTCTTTGGAGTGTGGGGGAAAACCCGAGCCCCCAGAGAAAACCCACGCAAGCCACAGGGAGAACGTACAAACTCCGTACGACAGCACCCGTAGTCAGGATCGAACCCGAGGACTCTGGCGCTGTGAGGCAGCAGCTCTACCGCTGCGCCACCGTGCCGCCCTAATAGTTGCCCCCCGCCTGGCCAACCACTGAAGGAATAAAGGATAAACAAAATTCAAGTGAAAAGTTCACGTACGATACACAAAAAGACGATACAACAAAATAGACTGAGGCTGAAGTGCAGATTTTAATTGCCAGAAGAAAGAATGTTATCATCTGAATTTGATCATTTAATATGGTGATACCAAAAGACTCAAAATAGTCAAATGGAACCGCTAAAGCTATCAAGGTTTAAGGTGGGGGTGGGGGTGAAAGATTTAATAGGAGCTTGAAGGGTAACAATTTTTACACAAAGGGTGGTGGGTGTATGGAACGAGCTGCTGGAGGAGGTAGTTGAGGCAGGTACTATAACAACATTTAAGGGCCTGTCCCACTTACGCGACCTTTACGGGCGACTGCCGGAACCTGTCATAGGTCGCCGAAAATTTTCAACATGTTGAAAATTCAGCGGCGACCAGAAAGATGCTACGACTCTTTGGAGATCTCTCACAACCATACAGGCGACCCCTAGCGTGAGAGATATCTCACAACCATACAGGCGACCCCTGGCGTGAGAGATATCTCACGACCATACAGGCGACCCCTGGCGTGAGAGGTCTCCAAGTGCCGGCCGGCAGTCGCCCGTAAAGGTCGCCAGTAAGTGGGACAGGCCCTTTAAGAGACAATTGAACAGGTACATGGATATGAAAAGTTAAGAGGTATATAGACCAAGTGCAGCCAGGTGGGACTAGTGGGGTAGTCCCATGTTGGCCTGGGTGGGCTAGTTGGGTAGAAGGGCCTGTTTCAGCTTTATGCAGCAATTGCAGGATTTGAAACTCTTTAAATGGACATAGTAGTCAATTTAGGCAGGTAAAATGTATCAAGAGTACACATGATCCATTTCACCTGCCGAAACTGACTACTATGTCCATTTGAAGAGTTTCAAATCCTGCAATTGCTGCATAATAGCCATGTACCAAAAGAGAGTCAGGAGTGCTTTAATTTGGGGAGACACAGCATGGAAACAGGCCCTTGAGCCCATCGAATCCACACTGACCATCGATCACCCGTTCACGCTATTTCAACTCCGTACACACTCGGGGGCAATTTACGGGAGCCAACTAACCGACAAACCTGCACGTCTTTGGGAAAAGGGAGGATACTCAGAGCACCTGGACGAAACCCACGCGGTCACAGGGAGAGCGTGCAAACTCCACACAGACAGGAACGAACTCTGGCACAGTGAGGCAGCTGCACCACCCGCTGCATCACTGTCGCCTAACCCCCCCCCCCCTTATATTTTTTACGTACCAACAATACCAAATGAAACTCGCAACTGCAGCAGCAGCATGATAACAGGCCTGTAAACACTAAATACATATAGATAATAATATGTAATCAACAGTAATTCAATATATCAACAAACCTGACATTAGTGCAAATAAAAATCCTGAACTCTTTAGCGCAACTAAAGACAGTCCATAGATTATAGTTGAGGCTAGTGTTGAAGGGCATGATGGTTCCCAATAGGAAGCTATACTTGAACCAGGTTCTCACGGTTTTTGGACCCCTGTACCTTCTTCCCGATGGTTTGAGAGTGTGGCCAGGGTGGTGTGGGTCTTTGATATTAGACAATAGACAGTAGACAATAGACAATAGGTGCAGGAGTAGGCCATTCGGCCCTTCGAACCAGCACCACCATTCAATGTGATCATGGCTGATCATCCCAATCAGTACCCCGTTCCTGCCTTCTCCCCATATCCCCTGACTCCATTATCTTTAAGAGCCCTATCTAGCTCTCTCTTGAAAGTATCCAGAGAACCGGCCTCCACAACCCTCTGAGACAGAGAATTCCACAGACTCACCACTCTCTTTGAGAAAAAGTGTTTCCTGGTCTCCGTTCTAAATGGCTTACTCCTTATTCTTAAACTGTGGCCCCTGGTTCTGGACTCCCCCAACATCGGGAACATGTTTCCTGCCTCTAGCGTGTCCAAGCCCTTAACAATCTTATATGTTTCAATGAGATATCCTCTCATCCTTCTAAACTCCAGAGTGTACAAGCCCAGCTGCTCCATTCTCTCAGCATATGACAGCCCCGCCATCCCGGGAATTAACCTTGTAAACCTATGCTGCACCATCAATAGCAAGAATTTCCTTCCTCAAATTAGGGGACCAAAACTGCACACAATACTCCAGGTGTGGTCTCACTAGCCGCTAGATCCCTTTGATGGTCGGGAGGTCAGTACTTACGATGGAGTGGCTTGTGTACTTGCTAATTACACATGGATTTATATCAATCAGGTTTAAAATATAGGTAGTCTCGGTAATATGCTTTCGAAATTTACTATGTTAATATTAGAGCCCAGGGGCGGCACAGTTATTTTTATAATCAAAAATATTTATTAAAATATTAAAATAATATATACAGTACAATCAAAAACAAAACAGAGACCACCACCATAATACACGACAAATGATAAACTATTATACGACTATCTTACAATCCTTGCCAAGGATGCATTCAACTCCCCCCGCGGTGCCCAGCGGTCCCGGAAATCCCCCAGGGCGCCCACGGACAGCGCATAGTCCCTCTCTAACACGGACGTAACCCCGGAAAAGGGGCGGCACAGTGGAGCATAGGTAGAGTTGCTGCCTTATAAGCCCCTGTCCCACTTAGGAGACCTAAACAGCAAACTCTGGTGACCATGCCCACCACCCAAAAGTGACCTGCAACCTCCTACCACCTCCCACACACATGTTGAAAACCTTCCTCGACTATGAAGAAAACCGGCTTCGACTAGACCTAAACTGCAACAAAAAAATTATCGATTTTTAAAACGGCAACCTATTTTTAGTCGAGGCCGGTTTTAATCATTATGAAAAAATAGCAGCAACCTAGATGAAGCCTCGACCACGCGGAAACCACTTTCGGCCATTAGGGAGAGTGACCAAAACCTCCGGTGACCTCATGGAAACCTTGGTGATGGGCAAGGTCACCAGAGGTTGCTGCTTAGGTCTCCTAAGTGGGACAGGGGCTTCCCAGCTCCAGAGACCCGGGTTTGATCCCGGCTACGGGTGTTGCCTGTACGGAGTTTGTACGTTCGCCCCGTGACCTGCGTGGGTTTTCACCGGTTGTTCTCCGGTTTCCTCCCCCACCCCAAAGACGCACAGGTTTGTAGGTTAATTGGCTCTGGTCAAATTGTCCCTAGTGTGTAGGATTGTGTTAGTGGACGGGGTGATCGCTGGTCGGCGAGGGCCAAAGGGCCTGTTTCCGCGCTGTGTCTAAAGTCTAAAAAGAGACAAGATTCTATATATCCTCATAACAGAAATACTGTCAATGTGATCTGCTTAAACAATAAAAGTGAGATTTAAATTGTTGTTTTTGGTCAGCTTTGTGGGTGCATTTTGCTGATGCAAGAAAGCTAGATCAAATCTTACCTCCACATAGATAGTGAAGAGACTATGAAACATAGAAACATAGAAAATAGGAGAAGCCTTCGAGCCTGCACCACCATTCAATATGATCATGGCTGATCATCCAACTCAGTATCCCATCCCTGCCTTCTCTCCATACCCCCTGATCCCTTTAGCCACAAGGGCCACATCTAACTCCCATTTAAATATAGCCAATGAACTGGCCTCAACTACCTTCTGTGGCAGAGAATTCCACAGATTCATCACTCTCTGTGTAAAAAATGATTTTCTCATCTCGGTCCTAAAAGACTTCCCTCTTATCCTTAAACTGTGACACCTAGTTCTGGACTTCCCCAACATCGGGAATAATCTTCCTGCATCTAGCCTGTCCAGCCCCTAAATAATTTTGTAAGTTTCTATACGTTTCTATGTTTAAGACAAATATAATTAATTATCCTGGGACTCAAGTGATGAGCCCGTATTTTTGGATACCTTTTATACGCGCCACTTCCTTTCACACGGATGATCATGGAAATAAAATGATATCGCCCGTCTTGAGGAAACAAATATTCCAAATCTATTTTCTTGATTCTTTTGTACATCTTCTGCCTCAGAAGGCAGCCAAGTCCAATTCTCTGGATGCTTTCAAAAGAGAATTAGAGGGAGCTCTTAAAGATAGCGGAGTCAGGGGATATGGGGACAAAGCAGGAACTGAGTGTGGATGATCAGCCATGATCACGGTGAAGGGCGGTGCTGGCTCGAAGGGCTGAATGGTCTACTCCTGCACCTATTGTCTATCTCAAGATTCATGGGAGTGGGCAGTGATGGAATCCCACTTGTTTGTGTCGCTGCGTCTCTGTGATTTAGTTGTCCGCAACTCCTAGGTTAGGAAGAAATGAAGTTGTGGCCAAATAGATGTGGGCCTCCCGTAGGCATGGACATTAACGTCACTGCTCTGCCTGTTTTTAAGTTACTTCCATAAAGCCAGTCTTCACTCATCCCTGTTCATTTAGAATGGAGAAGAGGAGAAAAGCCTTCAGTCAGAGGATGGTGAATCCGTGGAACTCATTGCCACAGGCGGCTGTGAAGGCCAAGACATTTGGGTATTTTTAAGGTGGAGATTGACAGATCCTTGATCCTCTTCTTGCGGATGGCGTGCACAGCCTTAAGTTGTAGGACAACTTGTTCTATCTGATCTTGTTTGATTGTGCACGCCAGGTTGATTGCATTCGTTGAAACAGGGCGGACCACGTGAAGGTTGCAATCTCCCGCCCCATCCTTGATTACTAAGGGTGTCAAGAGTTGTGGGGAGAAGGCAGGAGAATGGGATTGAGAGGGCATGAACGAAGGACGTAGTAGACTTGATGGGCCGAGTGGTCTAATTCTGCTCCAGTGTCCTATGAACCTCCAGACCAAGGCCCCATTTGCATGCCCAGCCCATAACCTCAATCCCTGCTTCAACCATCGCATGCCTGGCACCCCTGAGGGTGAACATCCCCATCTCCTTTCCAATCCTTTGCCTACCAACTGCAAGCCTAATGCCCATGGCTCCTTGACCCAGGGAATGTTATCCTTGCACAAGGTTATTCAGGTAAGGCCTACACTTGTATTTTGTTTGGTAAGCCAGACCAGGGCAAGACCTGCACTGCGAATGGAAGGGGGCCTTGGACAGCATTGTAGAGCAGAGAGACCTAAAGAGTTGCAAAGTTGCCTGAAAGTCTACTGTGGCTAGAAAAAGAAAGGGCAAAAATAAAGGTGGCGCAGCGGTAGAGTTGCTGCCTCACAGCACCAGAGACCCGGGTTCGATCCTGACTACGGGTGCTGTCTGTATGGAGTTTGTACGTTCTCCCCGTGACCACGTGGGTTATCTCTGGGTGCTCCGGTTTCCTCCCACACTCCAAAAAGGCTTGTAGGTTAATTGGCCTCTGTGAATTGTAAAATTGTCCCTAGTGTGTAGGATGATGCTAGTGTACGGGGTGACTGCTGGTCGGCAAATGGTCTATTCCCACGCTGTATCTCTAAAGCCTGAAGTAAAGTCGAAAGTGTACAAGAAGGTATATGGCATATTTGCTTTCATCATTCAGAGGGCAGTTTCAGGGTGGAGATGCAGTATTATAACTTTGACAAGCTGTTGGTGAGACTACACTAGGAGTATTGTGTGCTTGTCTGGTCTCCTACTATAGACAGGATACCATTAAGCTGGGAAGGGTGAAAAGATTCACGGGGTTGGGGTAAAAGCAGAGACTGAATAGGCTGGGGCTTTTTATCCTGGAACACAAAGCCAGGGATGACCTTTGTATAGTATATAATCAAGAGGGTAGATAGGGTGAATGATCCCAGTATTTTTTCCTCAGCATTGTGGAGTCTAAAACTAGAGGGCATCGATTTAAGGTGAGAGGGGGAAAGATTTAATATGGACTTGAGGGGTAGCTTTATCACCCAAATGGTGATACGTATATGGGACAGGCTGCCAGAGGAAATAGTTGAGGCAGGTACATTAATAACATTTTAAAAGACATTTGGACAGATAGGAAAGGATTTGGGCCAAATGCAGGCAAATGGGACTAGCACAGGAAGACTTTGATGGTGGGGCTGAAGGGCCTGTTTCCAGGCTGTATAACTCCCTGACCCTGACATTATGTATGATGCCTCGTGCCCACAACTTCCTGCCTCAGTAAACTGACACAAAACTTCACGCAATGTGATTTTTCCACCATTGTTTGCCCACAGCCCTTGTTAATTTTATCCTATCGACAGGAAGTTAGAAATTAAATCCGAGCAGGAGGAAAGACCAGACGCACACAACTGAAGCGTGAAGATAGAAGTGTGTACCTGTAGTCTCCATGGATTACAAAACGGAACCTTTCAAGAATCAACATCAAAGGAGATGAGGAGGAATTTCTTTAGCCAGAGGGTGGTGAATCTGTGGAATTCATTGCCACGGATTCTTGATTAGTACGGGTGTCAAGAGTCATGGGGAGAAGGCAGGAGAATGGGGTTGAGAGGAAAAGATAGATCAGCCATGATTGAATGGCAGAGTAGACTCGATGGGTCGATTGGCCTAATTCTGCTCTTATGAGTTATGAGCATTATAGATTTTTTTTTGTGTGTAATGGTAAATGTGAGCAAACTGGGTAAAAGAAGTTGATACGATGAATCAGATTTTCAAAAGTTGTTGATATATTATAATTCTGATGATATATTGAGAGTGATATCAGCAAATCCAATGTTAAGGGCAAGTTACTGGGTGGACACCAACTTGCTTCAAGGCAGCTGGAACCATGCAGTGTTTCAACAAGTGAACAGATCCCATGGGAGGCAGGGTAGAGCAGCGGTTTGTACTGCCTCACAGCGCCCGAGACCCAGGTTCGATCCTGACTACGGGTGCTTGTCCGTATGAAGTTTGTACGTTCTCCCTGTGCCCGCGTGGTGTTAAACTTGTGGGAGTAAATAATGAGGAATGTTGAGATGAAGAGGAGCAAACCATTAACAGTGCAGGTGAAAGGGAACAGCGAGCTCGATTGATGGGAGAGTCAAGGGCTATAGAAATGGGACTAGGGTTTTAATGCTTGCGCTGTATGTTCTGGGCAATAGTTTAGTTTAGAGATACAGCACGGAAACAGGCCCTTCGGCCCACCGAGTCCACACCCACCAGCGATCACATCACACACTAACACTATCCTACACACACTAGGGACAATTTTCAATTTTACCAAGCCAATTAACCTACATAACCTGCAGGTCTTTGGAGTGTGGGAGGAAACCCGAAGATCTCGGCGAAAACCCACGCAGGTCACGGGGGAGAACGTACAGACAAACACCCGTAGTCGGGATCGAACCCGGGTCTCTGGCGCTGTAAGGCAGCAACTCTATTACTCCGCCACTGTGCCACACTTAGTGTAGAGGAGTATGGGTGGGATAGGTTTAGAAGGATATGGGCCAAATATCCGGCGTTGGGCTGAAGGGCCTGTTTCTGTGTTGTATGATTCGAAAAGGCACAGAATATCGGCAAATTAATTGGTAAAACCATAAGACTATAGGATCATAGCACCATCTAGTATCGTTTTAAATGGATTGAGTGGTATGCACTTGACAGTGTTAACAATTTAAAAACAAATTGGAGAACAGTGTTAGCTATAATGTAAGGATACGTTGGCTGTAATGAAGAAATACCTGAGGTTTGTAGCTAACAGGAAGCTTGGTGCGCCTAGCCAGAATACTTTTCGGAGAAGTAGGAAGTTCAAAAAGGAAGGGAGGGTGTGGAGCCATCTTAACTCTCATCCGAATGGGACCAGTGAAGGAAATGAAAACAGGAAGGTTGCAATAATCGGGGGAATCAAACACCACAAAATGGGAGAAAAGGAAAGTTAGAAGCGTCAGGTTTATATGATTTTGTGATTTTTAACTGTCTTAAGATAAGGAAGTAAAAAAGGTGAAGAAAGTGCAAATTATCTTTAAAACTATTATTCAGATCAATACTTGGATACCAATTCTTGATTGGGGTCTAGGTACTGATGTGTGAGAACAATTGGGAAATATTGAGGACAACACGTGATTATTGGAATAATAGAACATGATAGTGAAGAATGAAAGATGATGAAAATACAAAATATATATCGTGTCCATTCAGAGAAACATAGAAACATAGAAAATAGGTGCAGGAGGAGGCCATTCGGCCCTTTGAGCCAGCACTGCCATTCATTGTGATCATGGCTGATCATCCCCAATCAATAACCCGTGCCTGCCTTCTCCCCATATCCCTTGACTCCACTAGCCCCTAGAGCTCTATCTAACTCTCTCTTAAATCCATCCAGTGATTTGGCCTCCACTGTGGCAGGGAATTCCACAAATTCATTCATTCATTCATATGATGCTATTTAAGAACTGGATCTTGTTGAACAATTGGCAGATATGCTCATATCAGGAAATATTTGTACAGATACGTATGATAAAGAAAATGCGTGAGAAAAGGTGTAAATGTATTTTCAGAAGCTGATTGACCAGATATTTTTTTTGTATAGCTTTATAGCTTTTGATTTGCGGATATGAGAAACAGCCAGATATTTGGAAAGTTCGCGATTCAGCCGTGATCCTATTAAATGCTGAATAAAAGCGGCACGGTGGCGCAGGGGTAGAGTTGCTGCCTCACAGCACCAGAGAACCCAGGTTCGATCCTGACTACGGGCGCTGCCTGGCACTTTCCTCCAACATTCCAAAGACATGCAGGTTTGCCGGCTAATTGGCTACTATAAATTGCTA